>NW_024080707.1:2032931-2175156 GCF_003009895.1 Hyaena hyaena | reverse complement strand
AAGGAAGAAAGGAAGAAAGGAAGAAAGGAAGAAAGAAAGAAAGAAAGAAAGAAAGAAAGAAAGAAAGAAAGAAAAAAAAGAAAGAAAGAAGGAAAGAAAGAAGCCTGCGTAAAGGAGGCTAATGTAAACAATGGCCAGGTAGTCTATTCAGCCTAGTAGTCAAGAGCAGGAGTCATTCTCACCTGGGTTCTGGCTCAGTCTTGCTACTCCTAACTCTGTGACCTTGGGAAGGAAATACAGTCTTTTTTATTTTAAGTTTATTTATTTATTTTCAGAGAGAGATCAGAGGAGGTGCAGAGAGAGAAGAGAGACAGAGAATCCCAAGCAGGCTCCACACTGCCAGCACAGAGCCTGATGTGGGGCTTGAACTCACAAATCCGGAGATGATGATCTCAGCTGAAATCAAGAGTCAGACACTTAACTGACTGAGCCACCTAGACACCCTGGAAGTAACAGTCATTATAAGCCTCTTTCTTCCTGACTCTAAAATCTGGATAAAAATACTGCCTTCTTCATAGGAAAAGGTTAAATAAGTGCATATAAAATTATTCGCATAGTATCTAATATATCTAGGGGTCAAGAGACTGTAGCTAACTATTATTATCCCACATCCTGAAATTCCTATGTTGATATTAAAAAAAATTTTTTTAATGTTTATTTATTAGAGAGACAGACACAGAGCATGAGCAAGGGAGGGATGGCAGAGAGGGGCGGGGGGGACATAGAATCCAAAACAGGCTCGAGGCTCTGCTCTGCACAGAGCCTGACGTGGGGCTTGAACTCATGAACTGCGATATCATGACCTGAGCCAAAGTCAGAGGTTTAACTGACTGAGTCACCCAGGTGCCCCGTATGTAGATACTTTTAATCTTCATTCACTTTTCAACTATATGACATCTCTTCTTTATTAAAATATTGAAATATTTATTTTTTAATTGTAATATTTATAATGGACTTCAAAATATGTTAAGAAGGGGTGGGGGGGAGGGTGCATCTGGGTGGCTCAGTCAGTTAAGCCCCTGACTCTTGATTTTGGCTCAGGTCATGATCCCAGGATCATAAGGCCAAGCGCACCTCAGGCTCTATGCTGGGCATGGAGCCTGCTTGAGTGTCCCTCTCCTCTTTTCTCCTTCTTCTCACTTACGCTCATGCTCTCTCCCTCACAAACAAAAATAAATAAATAAAATAAAATGCATTAAAAAAATCTCATGTTAAGTGTTCATATAAAAAATACTTCACAAGGTGATTTTCAAAGGTTGTGGTAATAGTATCAGAAGTATACACACATATTTAAAGTCATCAAAATGTATACATTAAATGTGGGTAATTTTTATATATCAATTATACCTCAATAAAACTAAAAAAATAATAAATTGGAAGAAAAAGGAGAGTTGGAGGAAGAATCTATAGATCAAAATGTCTTAAAAGACAGCCAAGCAGAATGTGTGAATCTTGTTTGGAACTTAATCCAAACAAACTATAAAAAATTAATCACATTTATGGGGCAACTGGAAATTGAGTACTTGCTATTTGATATTAAAGGTTTATTGTTACTTTTTTAGGAGTAATAATATTGTGGTTATGTCCAAAAAGAGTCCTCACCTGCCAGAATAAATACTGAAATGTTTATAAATGAAAAATAGCAATATTTAAGATTTTTTAAATAAATAAAAGATAAAATATTCATGTAATGAGAACTATAATTACTAACACTTATAAAACACTTAACTATCTGCTAGGTATTATTCTAAGCATTCTACCTATATTTACTCATTTAATTCTTAAAGCATACCTGAGAAGAAGACATTATTATTATTTTCTTTCACAGGTCAGAAAACTGAAGCTTCTGCACGGCAAAGGAAACAATCAATAAAACTAATAGGCAACTGACGGAATGGGAAAAGATAGTTGCAAATGACATATCAGATAAAAGGCTAGTATCCAAAATGTATAAGGAACTCACCAAACTCCACACGCAATAAAACAAATAATCCAGTGAAGAAATGGACAGAAGACATGAACAGACACTTCTCCAAAGAGGACATCCAGATGGCCAACAGACACATGAAACGATGCTCAGTGTCCCTCATCACCAGGCAAACAGAAATCAAAACCACACTGAGATACCACCTCACGCTGGTCAGAGTGGCTAAAATGAACTAATCAGGAGACTTTAGATGCTGGCAAGGATGTCGAGAAACGGGCACCCTCCTACACTGTTGGTGGGAATTTAAGGTGGTGCAACCCCTCTGGAAAACAGTATGGAGGTTTCTCAAAAAATTAACAATAGAACTCCTCTATGACCCAGCAGTAGCACTGTTAGGAATTTACCCAAGGGATACAGGAGTGCTGATGCATAGGGGCACATGTACCCCAATGTTCATAGCAGCACCCTCAACAACAGCCAAAACATGGAAAGAACCTAAGTGTCCATCAACTGATGAATGGATCAAGAAGATGTGGTATATTTATACAATGGAATACTACATGGCAATGAGAAAGAATGAAATCTGGTCATTTTGTAGCAACATGGATGGAACTTGAGGGTGTTATGCTGAGCAAAATAAGTCAGTCAGAGAAGGACAAATACCATATGCTTCCACTTATAGGAGGATGAGGAGAAACTTAACGGAGGGCCATGGGGGAGGAGAAGGGGAAAAATAGATGCAAAGAGGGAGGGAGGCAAACCATGAGAGACTCTTGAATGCTGAGAACAAACTGAGGGCTGATGGGGGTGGAGGAGAGGGGAAGGAGGGTGATGGGCAAGGGAGGTGATGGGCATGGGGGAGGGCACTGGTTGGGATGAGCACTGGGTGTTATATGGAAACCAACTTGACAATAAACTATTTAAGAAAGAAGAAAGAAAAAGAAAACTGAAGCAGAGTTTAAGAAATTTGTCTAAGGGTGCACAGCTGGTAAGTAAATGGCAGGGTTTGGATTTGAGGCTTGGGCAACCCTTCCAATCACATCCCTCTTTCTTTCCCTAATACTATTCTGATTTTGATATGTATCACTACAAATGTCTTTAAACATTTATTATATATGTAATTATCCATAAGCAATATATTAATATTGTTTTCCATGTTTAAAGCTGTTTATAAATGGTTTTGTGTTTGCAATTTTATTTCTTTCACTAACCATGGTTTAAAATTCATCTATGATGGTGCTACCTGTAACTTTATCTCACTTAAAGTATGATCCATTACCCCACTGATGGAGACTAAGGTCATTTATTATAATAAACAATGTGGTTATGAACACAGTGTCTTGATTATATACAGGAGATTCTCTCTAGGTTATATCTAGGAGCAGAATATACTAGTAAGAAAGATATTCACATTTTCAGATTTCTAGATATTGGCAAATCATTTCCCAAAGTAAGTCATATCAGTTTAAATGCCTACTAGTAGTGCTGTATAACGCTTCGTATTGTTTGATTTAAAAATTTTTACCAATCTGGTGAGTGTGAAGCAATATCTCATTTTGGTCTTGTTTTATGATTTTTCCCCAGTTAGTGAGTTGTGTATCTTTTATTGTGTTTATTGGCCAGGTAGCTGCTCTTTATATTTTTAAGTTTATTTATTTATTTTGAGAGAGTGCGTGAGTGGGGGAGGGGCAGAAAGAGAGGAAGAGAGAGAATCACAAGCAGGCTCCACACCGTCAGCATGGAGCCCAATGCAGGGCTCAATCTCATGAACAGTGAGGTTATGACCTGAACTGAAATCAAGAGTCAGGCTTAACCAAGTGAGCCACCGGGGCAGCCCCAGGCAACTGTTCTTTAAATCATACTTCAAGTTCCCACTAAACTCCTTTGTGCCATCTGGATGGCAATACATATACCTATAAATACTCTTTGACTACTGTGTACTTTCTTCCTCATCACAAGAGCCATTAATGCCTAAGTCACCATCAGGTATCTATTTGAAAATATGGCTCTACTAGAAATTGCAAAGAACCGTTGATGCTGGTGAATAAACAAACGAACGGACACATGGACAAACAGGAATAATGTCTACCACTAACTGAGTTCCCCTACATACCAGGAACTCTGGACTTTTTTGTTAGTACAATTTCACATAGTGGGTAAGAGGGAGGGTGTTTATTATCCCCATTTTATAGATGAAGAAATGAACGCTGAAAGAAAGGAAGCAACTCTCCTAAAATCTCGGTTAACTAGTGGCAGAGCCAGGAATTCAAAGCCCCATCTGCACAATCCAAAGCCCAGGCTTCTCCCATTTCCCACTATTCCACAGCCCCATAGCAGCTCCATTCTAACAGCTCTACTTAGGGTGGTCTTTACCTGCCCTATGCACAACTACCCCTCCCCTATTCCTTATTCTCTTCCACCTCCCGCCTGTATGGCTTCCATCTGGTTGCTCTCAGTAGCAGATGTCCCCACAATAAACACTCCCATAAATCACTACATCTGTCAGACCAACCAAACCAATCTCATTATTTAGGCAGACAGTCTGTGTCGCCCCCACTGCTTCACAGCCCTAAATAAAATGCCAGGAATTGATCTGATGCGCAGCCCCACAGATTAGGGCTATAACTACAGATCTGAAAATGTCCTCCTGGGTTCTGTTTCCCTCTGACATAGAATATATTATTTCCCTTTAAACACATCCTCACATAAAAAAAATCTGTATTGTGTTTTTGTTTTAAATATATTGAGGATAGAGTGATACAAAATGTTTGTAATTCCCCCATTTCCATCCAGAGTTTCCATTCCAGCCTGAATATCCTAGTTATATACCATTGTTCTAAGAGATGACACCAAATTCATTATTCAGACCGCTCTTGGACTCTTGATTTTGTACTGGGACAGAACTCCATGGCAGCAACCTATTAAAAGATATAAATATTCTTAATCATGTAAAACTCAGACTCTCACCATGTATAAGGCTGCCTGCACTGTTCATTAGAACCTTGGAGCCCTGCAGAAACCAGAACCACTTGTCAGAATCTATCTATGGCCTTCATATGTGCATATTATATGTCAAATTAGTCGGGACACAAAAAAGAGAAGAGGGACATTATCTGAATTTGCCCTAATGGTTCTTTTAGGTAGGTATTCTGGTTTTCCCTGATGAGCTACCTGAGGGCCAGAAGAATAGATTCTCCAAAGGCTATGTAAGTCTCAGCTGAGAGAAAGTGCAGAGGGCCTGCAAAAAAAATGACACAGCAGAGGGAAATGGTGAAATCAGAAAGTAATACGTAGAAGGTACAAGAAAAATAATGGCTGTTGTAGATCAGGCATTGACAAACCATAGCCCATGGGCCAAATCCAGTCTGCTGCTTATTTTTGTACAGTCTGTGAAATCAGAATGGCTTTCACATTTTTAGATGATTGAAAAAAGTCAAAGGAGAAAATGTTTAATAAGGTGAATATGATTTGAAGGTCAAATCTCTGTGTGGATAAGTAAAGTTTTTATTACAATGATACATACAACCACACTTATTGCTTTACAGACTGTCTGTGGCTATTTTCACATGCTACAATGGCAGAGCTGAGTCACTGCCACAGAGACTTCATGGTCCACAAAGTTAAAGTATTTATTGTCTGACTCTTTATAGAAAAAGTTTTCTAATCCCTGCACTCGCTGGTTGAAAATACTTGCATTCCTAGGAGGCCAAACCTTGCCACCTCCGACATATTTCTAACTGCTATGACTAAATGGCAACTAGTGGGAAAACACCCTGAGTTTACTAAAGGTTCCTCAGGAATTTGTGGGTCTTAGAGGGTGGGACTGGGGATGTTAGAGTTGACAGAGCTTGAGAGTGCCATCCAAAGAGAAAGATCCAGGTTTGTGCCTCCACGGCTCCAGGCAGATTCTTGTTCTACGATGTCCTGTCCTTTTATTATTTTTTTAAATGTTTTATTTATTTCTGAGAGAGAGGGTGAGCAGGGGAGGGTCAGAGAGAGAGGGAGACACAGAATCTGAAACAGGCTCCAGGCTCCGAGCGGGCTGTCAGCACAGAGCCCGATGTGGGGCTCGAACCCACGAACCATAAGATCATGACCTGAGCTGAAGTTGGATGCTTAACTGACTGAGCCACCCAGGCACCCCCCCTTTTCTTAATGTTTATTTACTTTTGAGAGACAGAGACAGAGAGCGAGTGGGAGATGGGCAAAGAGGGAGGGAGACACAGAATCTGATGCAGGCTCCAGGCTCTGAGCTGTCAGCACAGAGTCCGATGTGGGGCTTGAACTCACAAACCATGATGAAATGAAGGCCTGAGCTGAAGTTGGATGCTCAACTGACTGAGCCACCCAGGCACCCTTGTCCTGTCATTTTAAACTATAGGCCCACCAAAGACCAGCACTAAAGAACGACACCCTGCCCCCGTGTCATTTCTAAGGATGTAATATACAAGTTTTTCCTGGGATTCCTAACTTAGGAGACAAGACACAGGATCCCAATGGCTCGCAAGTCCTGGGAACTCACCACAGGTAGAACCTGAGTGGTTCTTGCTTGCAGAGTGACACAAAGATTGTATCTCTTGGGAGACAATCTGTGCTTCCCACTGGACTGTGAGTTAGCTATTTGTTCTCTATTCATACATCATGCTTCATTCCAAAACATATTTGAGCTGGTTTGATAGTTATTTGGAATAGAATCTATTTTTAAGAAGACTAGTACAAGTGTTAAGGCTGGTCTTAACTGTCTTTATGTAATGGGATAAGTAGGTGTGGCTACTTTTCATTAACATCTTAATGATTTGTCTGCCATAAGCAAAATACTATAAGAAGTATTAGGAACTTCTTTATTTTGTATAACTTGGTTTTTCTTGTAAAACTTGTTAATGTAAATTATAGAAAATTTATAAACATTTTATTACGTGCTAGAACAGAACTCCATGATACCAACCCATTAAAAGATACAAATATTTGATCATCTACAAATCAGACTCTCACAATCTCTAAGGTTGCATGCACTGTTCATTAGAACCTTGGAGCATTCTCCATGTATGCTCCTGCTGCTCAATAATATATGTAGCCATGAAACCCTAGGCTGCAGATAATTTTGCTTGGTGACCCCTTAGAAAGGAGGCTCCCCCATAAAGTACTGTTATCAAAAGAAAAGGATAGTATGCAAAGATTTAGCAACAAACCAGGTGTTCACTGAGGCATTGTTTATAATGGCAAGATACTATAAATAATGTGCCTCTCCACAATAAGAGAAGTGGTTGTGCACCTCTAACATAATTAGCTATTAAAACCACTTTGTAGGAGAGTATAGATGCTCATGACAAAGAACGAAGTAAAAAATAAGCAGGATACAAAACACACAAAGTAAAATCTCATTTTTGCAAAAGAAGATTATTTGAGTTTAGAGAAAGAATTCAGATGATTTAATAAACATAAAAATAACAAGTCAAGCTTACTGAATGCCTACTATGTACCTGGCACTTAATTGAAATTCTTTCTATTCATAACCACCCTATGAAGGGGATACCATCGCTGTCCCCATGTTCAACATGAGGAAACTGAAGCAAAGACACATCAGTGACCCACCCCAGGTCCCAGAGTTAGTAAGCCAGAACTTGTACCAGGCAGGCTGCTCCATACTCTAGGCTCTTAGCTGCAACATTTTTAAAATAGTTACAGCAATGATATCTAAGTCACAGAATGAGAAGCAACTTTTTTGTTGTTGTTGAACTAGAATGTCTAAATTTTCTATAATTTACATTAACAAGTTTTACAACAAAAAATAAACTACATAAAATAAAGACAACAGCCAAATGCTATGCTGTTAAGCTTCAGTATGTCGGTTCTCAGTGGCTGTGGAGACTTCCCTCCTCTGTGCACAATTCATCAGAGTTCATGGCTACAAAATGGTTTCTCGGTCCCACCTGTAAGATGGAGGTCAATGCTGCCCACAAGCCCTGTGTGGAGGTTTCACTCCAAATGGGATAGGAAGTTGCCAGGAGCATCCTTCAATACCTGACTTCTTCCTAAGACCCGAGACCCTGCTTCATCAGGGTAGTAACTGTCTCAGCTCTGGTGTGAACACTCAAGCTAATCCAACAGATTAGGACAGGAAAGAGATGGCAAACGACCCTCAGCAAAATTAAAGTTCTTGGGACATCAGCCTTCCTCAGTAGGCAAGACTCTGAGCCTCCTCTGAGCCTCCACAAAGACACTTTTGTAGAGCATCATCTTCCCATTTCTGGAACGCCTTTGTCATCCAGGTCTAGTCATGCTGAGTTATTATTTCATAGTGCTCAGCCCATTTGAGGGGTAACTGATAACCTGAATTTTGGCATGATGATCTGTTCATATTTATACTCCTTTTCAGCAAGGAGCTTCTGTACTTATTTACATGTCATAATGCCACAAATGTCCTTTCCTGCCTTCTACAAAGCTGGGACCTTGCAGAGATGCACTCTTAGCTCCTGTCCTAGGAAAACACTATTCTGTCTCCACAACACTCAGCAATAAGCAGAGACTCAGTGTCATCATCACCGAAGGCTTCATCCTCCTTGTTTATAGCAGACGTTTCAGCTCTTGGCTTTCTGCAATTAGGGAGACAAATCACATGGGGGATAAGAACTAGATCCACCATGAAAAGGCCCACTGCCTTGGCTTCCAGAATCAAAGGCTGCTTACACCTCATTCATCTTACACAATAGTTCAGGACAGCTTAGAAAAACACCTGACATTGGGGAGAGGGGTCTTGACTGAAGACTTCACTTTTCTACCTAAAAACTCTGTGGACTTAAGCATGATACTGTACTCCCCTCAGACCTCTTCTCCCTGTGTAAATGGGAACAAATTGAGAACAAAAGCTTTCCTATATGTCTCATGACATCACAAGGATCAAGTGAGACCATGCATGTCAACATGATTTTTTTAAGTTTATTCATTTAAGTAATTTCTAGACCGAACATGGGGTTCGAACTCGTGACCCTGAGACACATTATTAAGAGAAGCGTTACCTAGTGACTGAGTCAGTCAGGCACCCCAGTGTGATCTGTAAGTAGCGAGATTTTCTAAAACAATCAGGAATTTTTATTTTAGTTCTTAGAAATTCAGCTCTTGTGAAAATGAGTCATTGGATTGCCTGCCACAAAATACCCAAGAACCCAAGTAAACATAGCAATTTCACAGAAAAAAATAAATAAGCAAAAACAAACAAAAAAACAACATTCCTTACGCCATCAAGAGGCTAGGGATGGAACAAAGCCACCACAGTCAAATAAGGGCTTTTAAGCAGCTAGACCTGGTTTGGATTCAAATTCTGCTACAGCTGGCCGCGTAGCCTATAGAAGTTAAGTAACTACTCAAAGTCTTGGTTTCCTTATCTGTAAACAGGGAACATTAGGAGAATATGACATAGGACTGTGGTGAGGATTATACAAGAATGTGCTGTAAAGCCCTTAGCATAGTGCCTACCGTGTTGTTTGCACTTAGTAAACGACAGCTACCGGGTGGTTCTTGGGAATGGTAAGAATTAAACGGTGGAAAAGGCGGTCTCCAGCAAAATTTCACAGCCTCAGCAAAAAAAGATTATGCAGTTCAGTGACAGGGTTGATACAGCCAGGCTGGAAAACCAGTACAGAACCTCTTTCGAGAGCTTCAGCTACAGCACATGTAAACTCCTCATTCTCAGTAGTTCCGTATCCCTGAGTGTTTAACATGTGAACTTCTATGTAGTTCTGTGGTTTCCTCATCTCATCGTGAAGTGATGTGGTGCCTGGTATGGGAAACTATTATGTGCTATTTGCATGACTAACACCCAGGTTCACACAGATTCAGTGGTACCGGTTTTTGAAATACTGAAATACTTCCGCACTATTCAGCACACAGTATGAGCTATTAAAACTGTTAAGTCACACGGGGTGCCTGGGTGGCTCAGTCGGTTAGGTGTCCGACTTCGGCTCAGGTCATGATCTCGCGGTTCATGGATTCGAGCCCTGCATTAGGCTCTGTGCTGAACACTTGCTCAGAGCCTAAAGTCTGCTTCGGATTCTGTGTCTCCTCTCTCTGCCCCTCCCCCACTCACACTCTGTCTCTCAAAAATAAATAAATGCAAAAATAATTTAAAAGAAATAAAACTGCAAGTCACTTATAAAACTACACGTCACTGCATGGCAGCCATCCTAGACATGGACAGATCCGACAGCTGCTTTAATGGCCGGATTAATGGGATTTAATGCCCCCTTTAATGGCCATGAGGGCAGAGGCCTGGGTGCGTGCAGCACCTGCTAGCAGCCCAGAGAGCTCAGCACTGGCAAGCACAGGCCACAGAGCAGGTGGTGCCAGAGATTCGGGCTTTGCAGACCCACACCACGTAGGAAGCGCTAGTATCCACCTGCATCACAGCCCTGACTAATCAACGGCTCACCCAGCCCTTCTTTGACGGGCATAAGATACTGGGCCTCTTATGACAATCAAGTTAATTGGGAAGCTGCTAGAAGGATCTGATGCCATTCCCTATGTCAAACAGTGGCTCAGAAATGGTGAGCATTTAGCTAGCGACAGGGACACTCTAGAGAATGTCCAAAATCAACAACAAAATAAATGAAAATTAGAATGATTTGTGTTATAAATATTATCACCTGCTAAACAGTTATATGTGTGTGTGTATATTTGTTTAGAAAATAAAAAGGAGCTATACTTCCCCTCCCAAATCTAAAATTCTTTAACCCTACCATCATTTGTAAAACATTTTTTTGAGAAGGAGAGAGAGAGCGTGCATGTGCACACGTGCATGTGGGGAAGGGGCAGAGAGAGGGAGAGAGAATCTTAAGCAGGCTCCATGCTCAGCACAGAGCCCAACACAGGGCTTGATCTCATGACTGTGAGATCATGACTTGAGCTTAAATCAAGAGTCAAATACTTAACTGACTGAGCCACCCAGACACCCCAGACACTATCACTATTTTTAAAAGGCCATCTATTAGAAAAAGGAACCTTTCTTCACTGTTAGTAGGAATGTAAACTGGTGCAGCCACTGTGGGAAAAGGTTTGAAGGGCCAACCAAAAAAACAACTACCATATGACAGTAATTCCACTGATATTTACCCAAAGAATATGAAAACACTAATTCAAAAGGATATGTGCACTTCTATGTTTATTGCAGTATTATCTACAATAGCCAAATTATGGAAGCAGCCCAAGAGTCCACTGATAAATGAATGGATAAAGATGTGGTATACAGACACAGTGGAATCTGAGCCATAAAAAAGAATGAAATCTTGCCACCTGCAACAACATACATGGATCTAGACAGTAGAATGCTAAATGAAATAAGTCAGAGAAAGACAAATTTCTTTCTCAGAGAAAGACAAATACCATATAATTTCACTCATACGTGGAATTTAAGCAACAAAACAAATGAACAACGAACGAAAGAGACAAAACCAGAAAACAGACTCTTAACTATAGAGAACAACCTGATGGTCACCCGTGGGGAGGTGGGGTGGTGGGCATGGGTGAAAGACTATTAAGAGCACATTTCTCTTGATGAGCACGGAATAATGCAGAGAATTGTTGAATCACTATAACATACACCTGAAACTAAGATAACACTGTATGTTGACTGGAATTTTTTTAAAAGGCCATCTATTAAACCCACAGTCTAGGCACTGCGCTGAGCAGTTTCCATAAACTATGGAGTTAGACCTTCATACTAAGCACAGTGGCAGGTAGGAGTCCCACTGAGGAAACTGAGGCTTTGGTAAAGTTTAGTCCCAGCCATGGCAGAATGAAAAGGGACCCGAGTTTGGCTGGATCCAAAGCCTCTGCTCTTATCTACCTCCCATCCTGACATCTTTAAAAAGAATTTTGTCTCTCATGGCCCCATTCTCCCATCTCACTTTGGACCCCCATCCTATGATTTAGTCAGTCTGACTTATATCAGAATTATTTGTGAGCGGTTCCAGTGATTCTGAGTCTTCAATAATACGTATGATAGTTCACTTCTTTACAGTCCCCTAAAATCTTAGCACAATGCCTGATACACTGTAAGCACTCAAAAAAATGTATATGAAATTGAGCTGATGTGGAATACAGGAATCAGAAAGAGGAAGGGATGGCAAGAAAGATCAAGCAAATAAACTTAGCAGAGGCTTGGCCTTTGCCTAAATGTAGGCAGCAAATATAACCAGATGCCCCTTACACTCCTCTGAATTTCCAACTGCCCACTGAGCACTCTTGCCTGCAAAATGGGAATTTCATGTAACTCAACAAGAGCTTTACTGTATGGAAAGCTAATACTTAACAAAAACGTGAAGGAGAAATTTTTATCTTCAGAGAGATAAGAGGAGCTAATTAAGTAACCATCACTAGCTACTCTTTCCTGAAAAAAATCCAAGATATAAAAGAAAGGATGATGCAAGAAGAATGAGAAATGCAATCCAGATGAAGACTACCATGAAACCAAAACTGACTTTGTGTAGAAAAAAAAGCAAGGCACAGGGTTGATGCCAGAGAAATTCCAGCTAAATAGATGTAACACATTTTGTTCCTCATGGGTCACTGGAATCAGGCTAGAGTTGTCCGTCTAAATTCTGTACACTCTCATATAAAATAATGGATACATGGATAATGCTTAATTATCCAATATTTATTGAATAAATATTTTTTCAATAAATATTTTAAGTAATTACGGTGTGCCAGAAAAACAGACCTATGTGAAAGATTTTTTTTATGGGAAGGACCTTTACTCTTGAATGCTTGAGCCAAATAAAGAGGTTCACCATTCTGAAACAGGAATGATCAATTCCCTTTAGCAAGATCAGAACCCCTAAGAGAACTCTGAAGAAATAGAAAGGGTTCTGTCCACCACATGGCCTCTCAACTACAGGAAGTAAGAGGTTATCAATTTTTTTCTCCCTTCTCTAACCAAAAGGTCAGGGCTAAAATTGCATTAAAGGAACTATGACATTTCCCTTAATGACTAGCCTTCTTGTTGCAAACAAGAAGACATCCTCACTATTATCTGACCCTGTCTGTGATGGAAAACAGAGATAGCAAAAGACTAATGGCCTGCTTGAAGACTACCACAAAGAAAAAATCAAACAATACTGAAATCAACATCTCAGTTCTCCATATTGGAAAGAGGGAAGACAATAGAAGCCTAAACAGGTGGCTAAGAGAATTCTAAAAGTCTTCCCAAAGAAACCCAGATATTCATAGAATCTTAGAAAAGCATTGTTAGTTGTTCAAATGCAGCTGTAAGATAAGTTTCCCAACCCCTTTCCTTCCCATGAGGCTGTTTCATGCTAGCTCCTCCTGGACAGCGATCCTGGAGCTCTCATTGCAAGCAGACTTCTTAAAGACAGATCCAATCATTGCTCTCCAGAGATGCAGCAACTATCGTAGATGGATATTGTCTGTTGTTTACAAAATCAGGTTCGATGTGTATATACTACATACTACACAAAACACACACACATGCCACACATAGCCAAAGGAGCCTTACTACAATCTAGGCACTAGGCTACGAATGTACACCATCCCATGCAATACTGAGAAATATTTTTGCTCTTATTTTTCATATAAAAAAATGTGTCTCAAAGAGGCAGATTCACTTAGACAGGGTTATTTAGTTAGGATATACAAATGTCTATCTAATGACAATGGAAGTGGAAGTCCTGCTTGGGCCATGAGAGGAAGCAAGTGACACTCATAACATTTCAGTACTCATAGGGATATTAGTAATGTATTCCCATGCCTCAAATACATCAGAAAGATAAAACGATTTTCCTCAAACACTGTTACAATTAACTTTTTTAAAAAGAAAAGCTGCTTTATTGACATTTATAAAATTGAAATACAATGAACTTAACATATTTAAAATGTAAATATTCTATAAGTTTTGATGTATATGCGTGTGGAAGTGTGTGCACGCACACACACACACACACACACACACACACACACACACACACACACCGCCCCTTAGCTCCAAAGCTTATGTCCCCATTGCCATATACTTGAATAGTGTCCAGACTGTCTGGAAAAAGATAAGATAAGGAATCACCGCAAAATACTATCCTTGGTCCCATAAGATTATCTACCTAGCCACGGCCATTCTCTGCTCAGGTGCAGTGCTGTGCTAAGAAGTAGGGAGGGAAGCCTGCTCAATTATTCAGGACAAGTCAGAGTGAGAACTCTATGCATAGCCATGGAGCACAGAGTTTAAGGGAGGGATCAGCTAATATGCACGGTTAAGAATCCTGGGATTCTAGGGGTGCCTGGGTGGCTTAGTCGGTTAAGCGTCCGACTTTCGCTTAGGTCATGATCTCACGGTTCGTGGGTTCAAGCCCCGCGTCGGGCTCTGTGCTGACTGCCAGCTCAGAGCCTGGAGCCTATTTCAGAGTCTGTGACTCCCTCTCTCTCTGACCCTCCCCTGCTCACGCTGTCTCTCTCTCTCTCCTAGAAATAAAAAAAAAAAAACATTAAAAAAATGTTGTGTAAATAAAATCATATAGTATGTAACCTTTGGGGACTGGCTCTTTTTACGGAGCATAATTCTTTAGAGATTCATCCAAGTTGCTGCATATATCCACAGTTAGTTTTTTTTTANAAAAAAAAAAAAAAGAAAAAGAATCCTGGGATTCTAGAGCTGGAAGTACAACTGCTCAAGAAAGTTTCTTTCGCGTGTGTGTACACAATGGTGAGGTTGAAAGAAAGGGAGTGAAAGGGGAAAAAAGGTATAAGAGGATATGAATTCCAGTTTCTAAGGTTTTCATTCAGATTTAAATATATACGTTATATATAACGTTTTGTTATATTGCATTTTCATATATAACATATAAAATATACGTGTTGTACTTTGTTATATAACATACAAAATATACATATATAATTACATATAACAAAAGATGCATGTAATACAGAGGTCAGTCATATTCAATATGGAAAATTTGGGTATATGCAATGACACGTACCCAGAGCATTAGAAAGAGAGCAAATGGCTAAAAAATGAGGCTGGGATGGGGAGAAAAAAGAAATCTAGAATCTAGAAGCAAACCAGAGAGGAGTCCATGCGGTTTGAAAACCACAAGGCAGTATGATTAACTCACTTCTCTGCACTCAAGGTCCACTAAAACTAAAGAAAACAGAATTAAATCAGAGAGGAAAATGAGAAACCAAACAAGGATAAGCACTGTTAACATCTTGGAGAACCGTATATCCTTGCATTTTTAGTTCTGCATTTCTATGTACATGCACACATACATGTTGTATGTTCTGTGTACATGTGCACAGAAGTAAGATCATACTATCTGTGTTTTGGGACGTGCCATTTTTTCCACTTAACACTGAAATGTAGCCTTCCAAATCATTAAAGGGCTTTTCTCTAATATCTCTCATAGAGCTGCACCAGAATTGTTAACTGCTTTTCTCTTGCTCCGACTCACCAAATACTATTTATATACGTACATATAAAGTGGACAGGAGTTCAGAAGTGCTTATGCCCAGCTTGAAGAGAGGGATGCTGGTCGCTGGAAGGAGAAAGGAGGAAGGTTTTATGGAAGAGGTGGTATTTGATTTGCAGTTTGGGTGGAAACAGGCTAAAGGGACATAGATAAAAAGGAAACGGACCTTAAGTGGGCCGCGGTTAGCACAGTCCTGGGGAACACACTAAGAGCACAAGGACATGGGCATCCCTGTGTCCACCAAACAGGTGAGGAAGCAAGGGGCACTGTGAGATGGTGAGTAACGTATCTGAGGCAAGTCCTGGAACAAGGACATCCTGCAGGGAGCTGGGAGGCTGTGGAGGGTGTGTAGAGGGGGAGGGAGGAGAGACTGGGAATGGGGGCGTGGGGTGGCTCAGATCCCAGAAGGCTTGACGGTCAAGCTAAAGAATAAGAACTTTTACCTGCTCTCTGTATAGCTGCTTATGGAATCTGATCCTCACACTTACATAACAAATGATAAAAAATGGTTATCAGCAGATGGCCAAGACGCTGTTCCCAGAGCAGATTAATATTGCCTCAGACAAGTGGAATTCCCCAGGGACAGCACATCCTTTAGGACATATTTCAAAAGCGATAATTCCATCTGAGGGCACCTGAAGGAAATTTCAGAGCAGTACCTTCAGCACCTAATTATCAAATAAATATGTTAGTGGGAACCTCTGTAGTTAAGTCGTGCCAAGCATAAAGATGCTCAATGAGGCTAAAGTGAACTCAGAGTGAGGACACATCTAAATGCTAACTAAATAGGGAATGCAGAAACACTCTGAAGGTGAATCCTGGGACAAACAAAAGACAAAACAAAACAAAGCATAAAAAGTGGGGGGTGTGCAAAGAAACAAAACGAAACCACAGCAAGCATTGGGAGGAATATCTGTTACCTAAATGCAAAGAAAACCTGCAGCCCCTCTGTCTCACTACTGTCAAGGACAAAGCACCTGGCATGGAATCAGCTTGTGGAGACATTCTCATAAAGGTCTGACCACTCCCCTTTGGTGCAGGAAAACCAAATATCGTGCAAATCCAATCAAAGGCTATGGCAGGGATTGGCTTCAAGTGCTTGGATAGACCTGGGTCTGGACTTGGCACACAGCAGATTTGGGCTAAATCTCAAGGGCACACGCTTACCTATTAGATAGTAGGTTGGTTCCAAAGCTCTCTTTGGACCCTCTGCTTTCAAAAAATAGCCCTCTATGTGCTACTTATCCTAAAGAGGGTCAACCCAACAATAGGCACTCCTAGAGAACAAGGAAAAGGGAAGAAGCATTCAGTACAAATGAAATGAATGAAAGGAGCTAAGCTTTGCAAATCTGGATTCATGACACTGACCTTCCTTACTTCCTGTGCAACAATGGACAGACTAATTAAACCCAGTTTCCTCAACTGTAAAAAGGGGCAGATAATATCTTCCTTCAATATATGTTATAAGGTTTAAATGAGATAATGGCATAATGTCATTAAAGCATATGTCACCTGGAAAGCAATCATAAGTAGTATTTGCCCATGTATGCCTATCTTATTTTTCCCATAGGGAAAAGTGGGGCGATATCCTGTCGGGCAAACAACCATGAGAAAGAGAAAAACACAGGCATTTAGGAATGGGCTGCATGTATGAACTGCCAGGTTCTTTCGTCAGTTTAGTGGAAAAGCCATTTACTATCTGTATAAACTTCAGGCAAATAAAAAGCCTATTATACCCTCCTCACAGAATCATCACAAAGATTAAATCCACCATTTGTAAAAGCCTATTGTCTATTACACTTAAAGTGTAGCTTAAGGTGGAAGTATATGTGGTGGCATTAAATTAACTAGAATGCTGATCACAATGGATCACCAACTGGGACAGTGGAATCTTTTCACTGTCTGAAGATTTTACCATATGGGGACTTAAACTGAACAGAGATCAGACATCCAGGAAATGGTCCTCAGTTGGAAATCCTTACCTGTGGCCCCATGTTGCCTGAGGAAGGCTTACCAAGCAAAGGAAAGGGGTCCTTCCTGGCTCCTGTGTTAACTATTAACTAGATGTTCTGGCTCTTTCTGGCTTAATTATGCTCCAATAACCCTGACAAGACTGGCTGAGCTTCACTATAAATCACGACAGTAGAAAGCCTAAAATAAAAGCAAGATTAATGATATGACCTCACTCTTGGCATGAAGGCCCATTAATTGGAAATTATGGACTTAATTGAATTCTACACATAGCACTGGCAGCTGGATTAAATTTTCTGAGACCTGTTTCTGTACCCGCAGGAAGATAGTTGAAATAAACCAGTGAAAACTAAGCCAAACATTGGGTGTTGCTTAGAAGACAGACAGAAATTTGATTATTTTCCTGGCATGCTAGTTACCCAACCATGAAAAGAGTCTGAAGTCAGGTTTGGAGGAGCCATTGCCATCATTTCAGCTGCCTTTCCTGTCTTCTATATGCTCAAGGGTACTATGTAACCTCTCTGAACCTCAATTTTGAGATAATTTTAACTGCATACACACACACACACACACACACACACACACACACACACAAAGAAGTGCTGAATGAGAAGTACCATTATCATCATCCCATCTTTTCCATCATCCACTACTATATGGAGCTTGGAGGGGACAGGAAAGAGCCATGTGGCTTCTCCTCTGCTGGCTACAGAAAGGGGCCACAAATGGCACAGACAAGTCAGTATACAGCCAGAGCCTTCCTGAGTTCAAAGTAGCTTCTGTCTCTGCTTGGCATTTGGCAGGTGCAGATTCCTGTATATCTCTTCTATTTCCTGCAGTCTGGTTGTCTGGTCTGTGTGAGCCCGTCTGCTCTTGGGACAATGATTTATAGGCATGAATCCTCACCCAACACTGAGATGGGCATTACAGTCTCCTCTATAGAAGAGAAGGAGGGGACACTGAGATGGTGACTAATGTGTCTAAGGAACCAACTGTGTATGTCCTGGAACCAGGATATTGCTGTTGCCTTAGGGAATTGGGAGGGTGTGGAGGGTGGTTAAGAGGGTGGGAGGTGAGACTTGGAAGGTGAGTGGTCCTCAAGTCCCCAAAGGCTTGAAGGTCAAAGTAACCTTCAAAGGAGCAGATAAAGTTCTTTAGAATTACTGGGAGGGGTGGGATAATGCCTTTGTCGAAGCTGCAACATGACAAATTAATTGAGAATCAGCAAGAAGAGCTTAGTAAGAATAGAGACAGTGCTTAATTTATATCTGTACCAAGCACCCAGTAAGGCACTTACTAGGGTAAACAGTACAAAACAGGACACTGAATCCAACTGAATTAAATCTGTCAAGAAATCAAGAGCTCCACTTCACTCTTAAACCTAGGGCAATTGTTTAATGGCAGTAGCTATCATTTATTAATCACCTTCTGATTGCTGGGATTTGGTACTACAGGTGTTATATCCATTATCTCATTTAATCCTCACATCATGTTGCCAGGTAAACCTTGTTATCCCCCTTTTACAGATGTGCAAACTGAGGACCCAGGACAGAAATCCAATCACACAGCCAGAGCTCTTCCCCAAGTCTGTCTTCCTCCAAAGCGCATGTTTGTCTCATGACATTTTGTTGCCTTCTCTTTGTTAAAAGCATAAGACACAATGGGAAATGGTCAAACCAGAAAACACTGTTGGAAAACAGAGAAGCCAGATCCAGGACTGATGTGTGCTCTGGTATAACCTAAGAGTATCTTTTCAGACCAGACACTCAGAAGGGAAAAACTGAGAAAGATCGGGTGTTGAAAAGACACAAATAAATGAAAGCTACTTTCTGAGACTTTGACAGAAGAGGAAAGCCAAGGTCTAGCTGTGCCTGTGGTCCTTTATGAGGCCTTAGTGGTCCTATAAAAGGATGCTGGCAGTGTCTTAAGATGTTCTTTTCTTGAGCACCTGGGTGGCTTGGTTGGTTAAGCATCTGACTTTGGCTCAGGTCATGATCTTGCGGTTCATGAGTACAAGCCCTACACCAGGCTCTGCACTGACAATACAGAGCCTCCTTGGGATTCTCTCTCTTCCTTTCTCTCTCTGTCTCTGTTCTGCTTTCTCTCCCAAAATAAACAAACAAACTTAAAAAAAAGATGTTCTTATATGTGGAATCAAAAAAAGCCATACTCGGAGCGCCTGGGTGGCTTAGTCGGTTAAGCATCCGACTTTCGCTTAGGTCATGGTCTCGCGGTTCGTGGGTTCGAGCCCCGCATCGGGCTCTGTGCTGACAGCCAGCTCAGAGCCTGGAGCCTGTTTCAGTCTGTGACTCCCTCTCTCTCTGACCCTCCCCTGCTCACGCTGTCTCTCTCTCTCTCCTAGAAATAAATAAAACATTTAAAAAAAAAAGCCATACTCATTAAAACAGAAATTAAAATGTTGTTAGCAGGGGCTGGAAGGTAGAGAAATGGAAGAAATGTTGTTTATAGGGTAAAAACGTGCAACAAATAGTAAAGGAGTCCTAGAGATCTAATGCACAGTAGAGTGAATACGGACAACAATATTATAATCAAACTTGCTAGGGGACTAGAACTTAATTATTTATTTCAGTCACAAAGAAGAAATGATGATTATGTGACATGGTAGAAGTGCCATCGCTATAATGGCAATCATATTACAATATAGAAGTATATAAAGTCAACAAACTGCATATCTTAAATTTACATAATGTTATATGTCAAATATATTTCAATTTAAAAAATGCCCTTTCCTAAATTAGTCTCTTCTTGCTGCCTCATGCTACTCACCCTACAGGCACACACAGTCTTCAGGGTCAACGGCGGCTCAGACTTTGCTTCCCATGTTCACCAGCCACACACACAACTGTTCCAGAAATGGCAGCCAAGACCCCCCGGAAGGGAAAGAGCAAGAGCTCAAAGAGCTAACCTGCAAACATGCTCTCTGTCTTCCCTAGAGAACCATTCTACAGACTTTGCAGACCTGCCCATTGTCAAGCTGCTTTGAGGTATAAAAGCACATTAGCACTAACAAACCCTCGGTCACAGTCCTCTGTGTGAAGGCTATGGCTAAGAGAGATGATAAATCATTAGCAGTGCCTGGTCTCCCTTGGTGCCTTTTAGATCCCAGATAACATAATCAAAGCTTACAGGCTCTGAGGTTTCAAAGATGGGCACCGGCAACCACAAAAAAGAGTCTTGGTAAAAGAGGGACATTAGAGGCTGAAAGCAGGTGGCCTTCCATCATGAGTAATATGTCCTCTGCAAAATCCAAAGAATGGTAAAAGATTGGGTTAGTGGATGCATTTTAAAGGTTTGGTTTCCTTCTTTAAAAGGGGGAAATGATATTACAGCCAGCTTAAACAAAACCTTTATACATGCTGGAAAAGGGTGATACAGCTTTTGGATATCTATTCTGAGTCCCCACCTGACCGCTGGAAAAAGTCCGTGTATAGCATAGCAGTACATGCAAATGTCGCAACCCTGGGGGACACTAATCTTCAGTGGGCTCCCCTTATGTGCCAGATCTAAGCCACATGCTTAACACACACTGATTCATTTCACCCTTATGGGAACCCTACAAAGAAGGCTATGTTGGTCCCACTTTAAAGGTACTGAGATGAGGCTCACAGAAGTTACATAACCTGCCCAATGTAAGAAGCCTAGTAAGCAGTGGTACAATGGGCTCCCAGGATTAAACATCAAAGTTGACTCGAGAAAGCATAGGTCCCAGTTTATTGCACCAAAATAGCCTGGGGTGACTGTTTACAATATGTATCTCCATCGTTTTTCTGAATCAGAATCTCTAAAGGTAGGGCCCAAAGTCTGCATCTTTCAACACTCCTCAGGAGCTTCTGATAAACAAGCAAGTTTAAGAACACAGCCACAACCCTATGCCAAACTTCCTCACTGAGGATAAGCAGCTTTAAATGAAGGTGGGGGGGGGGGGGAGGAAGGGAAGCAGGAAGTGAGGAGGAGAGAAAGTGAGACAAAGAGAGAGAGAGAGAAGAAGGAGGGGGGAGGAAAGGAGGAGGGAAGGGAGGGAAAAGGAGAGAGAAAAGGAGAGGGGAAGAGAAGAAGGTGCTATCACTTACTGAGCATTTTTTATCTGCCAGGTGCTTCAGATAGGCTACCATATGTGAAACTGCTGAAGGGGATATTATTACACCCATTTCAAAGAGGAGAAAATCAAGGCTCATTAAAGTTAAGTAGTTGGATAAATGTCACTCATCTAACAATGAGCAGCATAAGAATAGTCGTCAGGTCTACCTGGCTCTAAATCCCACATCCTTTTACTACCACATTCTTCATTTCCCCTGTTTGACAGAAGGTACAAGTCTCCGTGCAGTCGCCAACAGTGCTCGGGTGAGGTACATCTGAAAGGGCCCCCAGGAAGACTTCGTCCGACATAAATCAGGCAGCAGAGACGGCTATATCCTGGGGCTTCCTAACTGTCCCCTAAGCAGCCTCTGTCACCGGGCTCGTCACAGGGGTGGAAGCCTGGACTGGCCAAGGACAGGATGACAGGCGCAGCACAGGGGAGGAGCCATCACTCCTCACGCAAGTCCACATCAGGGTTTACTCCCTCACTGGCCTGAGCCCAGGCATTTGGGAATCTGTATTATCTGGCTCAGGATGAGAAACAAAAGAGTTCAAGTTCCAAATACCAGTGTGCGCTGAAGCACACAGAGAGCTCTCTCTGGGCAAAGTCTCTTCCTCTGTAAAACAAGGAGGTGGGGTCAGCTGTTCCCTAAGGTCCTGTAATACTGGTGACCCCATAATTCACAGACTCTACAGAACATGAGTGTGCAATTTGCTACCAGGCAAGGAACCAGTAGGGCCCTACCAAATTGGACACAGAGTTGAAGTTTAACTGCCACCAGGGGCAGCACTGGTCAAACAAAAGCACGTAAATCTCCATCCTGACTCCTGTTTGCTATTTCTGTCTGGGAGGCCCTGTTGGGGGCTGTTATGTAACAGGCTGGCCAGCTGCTAGTTCCTTCAGTCCTCTTTCCCTGCACTCGGCACTAATCTCAAACTGACCACTTCCTTGGTGCCCTTTTTTGTGACCTTTAAACATCTGCATCTTGCCTTTTTAACTAACTGTAAACTCCTAGAAGTCCAGCTGGGTGGGTTAGACAAGACTGCATACACAGTGCAGAGACTACTGTAGCATCCTTCTAGTAAAGATGCACAGTAACAAAATCAGCTAACATTTGAGTGCCTACTATGTGCCAAGGATTATTCTAAATGCTTTACAACCCTATGAGGTACATAATATTACCATCTCGTGTTTTGTAGATGCGGAAACAGAGAGAGGCTGTCTTCCTTGCTGAGGTCACACAGTTAATAAAGGCAAAGTGCTGGCAGTCTCTCACAAACATTTCTTGAATGAACACACCTAGATCTAGACCTAGGCAATAGGTGAGGCTGCATGCCTTTGGCATCAGATAGATCTGGATCCAAACTCCAGCTCAGCAATTTACTAGTTATTCCTTTAGATAAGCTGCTTGAACCTTTCTGTGCCTTGGTTTCATCTGTAAAATGGGATAACAACATCTATTGTATGAAGTTGTTCTGAAAATCAGACATAAAACCTGTAAAAGAACCTAGTGTTGTGCCTGGCCTACTCATTTACTCACATATTTATTGAGTTGCTACTTAGTGAAAGGCTTTGTGCTGGGTGGTGGGAAAACAGAAGAAACCATGGTCCCTCTGCCATCAAGCTGCTCTGAGTCTACTGATCAGGTAAACATAAACAGGAAGAGTTTATACCACATGGGAAGGCCAATGTTATGCACAGGATATCAGTGGCATATAGAGAAGTGTACCTGAGGGCAAGGAAACCTGAACAAAGTCTGTCAGGATGGGTAAGGTTAACCAGGCCCACCTGGACACATGGGGAAAGGTTATTCCATTCTATCCATTGATTAAACAATACCTCCAACGTATCCACCTTGGCCCTATTTTCATATCTCACATTCTATCTTTCAGAAAATGTTGTCCATGCTACCTTTAAATTTTATTCAGAACCCAAAATGTGTTCAGAACTCCCACTTATTTAAGACAAAGTAGAGGGACATGGGGGAAAAACATATATGTATATAATAACTACACAGACACACACATGCACACACACACACGTGCATGCATGCACGCCTCATATTTGCAAAGTGAAAAGATAAACTCAAACCTGTGGAGCAGGAAACAGGGAATAGGGAGCAAGGATAGAAGCTGGTGTTCTTTGAATACAACTTGTTTGATAGGGAACTATGTAGATACAGAATTACAAACATGAATTTAAAAGCAGCCATAAAAAGTGAGAGGAAAATGAGACAAAGGAACCCAATTAGGTTTCAAATTGATGATATAACCACACAGACAAAAATGATCTCACGTGACTTGGAGACAAAAAGTAACAGTCTTCAAGCGAAATCTATCCAGCCCCAAACACAAAACAAAACAACTAAACAACATTTTTCAACCTTAAGCTGGTTTGGTGGTAGTGTTGGTATTGTTATTCTGTGACTGTAAATTATAGCAAAAGGCAAATAGGTAATTATATTGGTATAACTGAGAAGCAAGATTTTTGAATGGGAGAAAAGAGATGCAGATGTAAGAGATAACAATGTAAAAAAGCTGATGGGATTAAGTAAAAATCCCACAATCCTGAATTTGAGTTGGAAATAACATAAGGAATCCATGATGTGTTTTATCTTTTAAAAATTCTGTTTCTACTTCTGTCCACTGAAAATGGCTAGACATAAAGACTAACTCAGTAGCAGTGAGCATCCAACACAAGAACATGGCCCTGAAATATCATTTCCCTCTATATAGAACTAGACCCTTTGCACTTGTGGGGACGAGCACTGGGTGTTATATGTAAGTGATGAATCACTAAATTCTATTCCTGAAAATAAAATAATATATTAAACAAAAATAAAAAGAAATCCTACTCGGAAAAAAAGGAACTAGGGCCCTTTGAAAAATGTTTTATTCAAAGACTAGAGCAGAAAATATACACAATGAGCCTGATTTGTGATATCAGGAAGCCAGAAAAGAAAAGAGTTAATGACTACCGCAGTATGTCAAAAAGACTCAGACACCAACATAAGAGGCCCCAAAGATGGGTCCATTAGAGCATCAGTAAGAACAATAACTGCAATGGATTGAAACAAACACATGTTTACAATCAGGAGTTCGTAACAGTAAGATAAAGAGGAAAAGAGAGAGAGATACTACATTTGTCACCCTTGGAAAAGGGTATGGAAACAGTTCATTATTTTTGAGAAACAAATTCAGGGAAAGAATTGAACCTTTTCCTGCCTTTGCTGAATGAACTTATTTCAGGGTAACCAAACATCTGATGAGGGGAGTTTCTTTTCATAGAAGTATTCCAGCTAACAAATAGAGAAGAAATGATAGAATTCACTCTTCACAACTCCTAAGAAAATAGAACTAGACAGTGATCAGGAAAACAGAAACAGCCACGCATTATGTACCCACATTGGAAATACAAAACACAACCTATGAGGCAGTCTTGCAAAAATCTAATCTGAATCTCAATCTGATCAAGCCTCTAGATCTAAGTACCAGGGAACACAGGGACAGAGGAATAGATTGTGTACCACACGAATGCAGCCAGTAAAATCAGAGTGTTGGAACAAAGCTATAGTGTAGATAACCTGATTGTTTTCAACAAAGATATTGCAAGGGGACAAAAAAGAGATGTAGAAGAAATTTCAAAAGATAAAGAAAATTAAAAGACCTGTCAACCACTTCAGTGCGTGAACATTATTGGGTCCTTATTCAAACAAACTGTAGAAAGGAAAAAATAAGACTCCTACTTAAAAGACTTGAGAAATTTTGAACATGATGGATAGTTGATGATACTAAGGAATTACTATTCATATTCTAGATGTGAGGAGGACACTGTGTGATAAGGTTTTTTAAAGGAAGACCTTATATTTTAGAGATCCACTGAAATATTTAAAGATGAAATAACTTTATGGCTAGGACTTATCACAATAATCCAGACAAGCAGGAACAGAAGAAATGAGATTGGTCATGAGTCAATAACTGTTGAAGCTAAGTGACAGGGACTTTCTACTTTTGTTGTTTCCCCTTCCTACTTTTATATACACATTTGCAGTTAGATAGTTATATTTATTTATGTGTTATATACATTATATGCCATAATTATAATGCAATATTTTATTGACATACATACATACAGAAATAATCCACCCTTCCTCACTATCTATGGTGCTACCAACCATAGATCCAAGTCACCATCATTTGTCACCTGAATTATCACAGTGGCCTCTTAACTGGTGTCTTTGCCTCCACCCTTGCCTCCCTGCGGTCTGTTAAACTAAGAGCAACAAGTGTTCTAAGCAATATGGCAAATTATGTTACTCCTCTGCTTAAAATCTTCCATTGGTTTCCCACCCCACTTAGAGTAAAAATCAAAGTTCTTGCAGTGGCTGCCATGGCCCTGCAGCAGTGGGGCTCTGCACACCTCTCCGGCTTTATCTCCAACCTCTCTCTCCCTGTCTCTTCGCTGCAGCCGCCCTGCACCTCTATTCAACATAGAGCTGTCTCAGAGCCTTGGCATTTATTATTCCACTCTCCACCCCAGATATGGACCTGGCTTGCATCCTCACTTCCTACAGGTCTCTGCTTAAATGTTCTTTTTTTTTTTTCAGAGAGACTTTCTACATCACCCTAAATGAAGTAGTGCCCCCAATCTCCATATTCTAATTTATTTTTCTTCCTGGTATATTTTTACTTTTTTTTTTTTGTCTCCACTTACTAGAAAAGGAGCTCCATAAAAGGATAGACATAGTTTTTTGGAGCACTGTTATTTCCCAAAGTGTCTGGCTTAATGAACATTGTTAATTTTGTTTTTTAATATCTGAACTATGAACTAGTCAGCAATATTTCACCAAGTGTTGAACAAAGAGTGGTGGGGTAGGTAGGAAACACAGTATGGAATGCTTATATGCCCCTTTAAGGCACCTGAATTTTGTCTTGTAGGTAATGGGGAGCCTCAAATTATATGTAATAGGCCTTCATATCGTAGCGATCGTCATCCTTACTGCTTTTGTTATTATCTTTAAAGAAACACATGTGTTTTGGTCTTTATACGGTATATACATGAGAAGGTCTATTATATTCTAAAGCTGAACCACTATACTTCTAGTTACTCACTTAAGACAGATGTTTCCTCCTGGATTAGAATAAAATGGCCCCCGGGCCCCCGCATAAAGAGATATGGACATACACAAATAAGGCCATCATTTGCCCCCAAAGTTCTTTGAATTAAAAAAGCCCCAAGGGCATTAGCAGCTAGCAGTGGGAGTGGTTATTTGGAAAGACAATGTTCATGAATCAACAAAACTCCTGTTGATTGACCATGAAAGCCCCAGTGGCAACAAAGGTTTTATGTCAAAAATGGGTGAATACAAAGATATGAGAGGCATCTTGTCTCCTCCTCTTGTTGCTACAGGCAAACAACAAATTCATCCCACCTTGTACAAACCCCCAGCCAGCTAGTGCCTTAGTGCAGGCCACCTCCTTCCTCAGCCTGTGTCCTGCTAAGCAGTCTCCCTCCTGCCAGCCTGGAACTAAGGCTGTCTCTCCAGAGAGACATCATCAAAACACAAACTTCATCTTATCACAGCCCTTCTTAGAAACTTGCACGTGTTCCAGGTGCAGCTCGAATGACCGGGAGCTGCTGACAGCCTCACCTCCTACATTCCTCCCTCTTTCTCCAGCCCCTTGCTCCAGTCCCAGGAATCCACCTGTGGCTCCCCCAATAGCCCACGCTCTGGCTTTCTTCTGAACATTGTACATGTTTTTCGAGGTTCCCCGTGCTGTCTTGAGAGTATTTTTGCTGTCTTCTCTCCAGCAACAATGCTGCATATGTTACATTTTATGTTTTATCCTCCAAAAGAGCCATTCTAAGAGACCTCACATGATTTACCACCTTGCCGGAGGCTGTCAGGCTTACGGCTTTTGTGGTCTACGTTCTCCTAGTTCTAGTGTCAAACACGATTACATCTTACACTTGCAGTCTTCACGTCTGCCTAGAAAGTTTTGTGAGTGTCATCTTGTCCCGGAGTCTTCTTTTAGGTCCTGCAGTTCCCATCTCCTCCTTGGCTCTGCCTGCACAGGTAGCAGCCATCTCTTACTTGGCATATCATGGCCACCCTCATACCTCTGGTGAAGCCCAAGAGAACCAAGAAGTTCACTGGGCACCAGTCAGACACATAATTCAAAATTAAGTACATCTGGTGGAAACCCAGAGGCACTGACAATAGGGTACGCAGAAGATTTAAAGGCCAGATCTTGATGCCCAACATTGGTAATGGGAGCAAGAAGAAAACAAAGCACATGCTGTCCTGTGGCTTCCAGAAGTTCCTAGTTCACTGCAATGCTGCTGATGTGCAACAAATCTTACTGCATAGAGATCACTCACAATGTCTCCTAAAAGAGACACAAAGCCACTGTGGAAGAGGAGCCCAGCTGGCCATCAGAGTCACTAACCCCAATGCCAGGCTGCATAGCAAAGAAAATGAATAAACAGACAGCTTATGTGCACGCTGTATTTATATTAATAAAACCATAAAACTACCAAAACATAAAATAAAATAAAATAAAATAAAATAAAATAAAATAAAATAGTCATGCAATCAACAAATCCTTAATAATGATCCTCCAGGCTCTGCCTTTAATGTGGTATCATCAAACACAAGGCAATATTAAAGACTGAAGCTTGGGAAAAATCATACGGTCCTGAGAAATTCCAGACCCAGGGACTTTACAAAAAATGTTACCAAGCTTAGTATGGAACAGAATTTGCAGCTATTTCCTTAAAACATTTGAAGCAATATTCATGGAGGAAAAAAAACCCTTAAGCCATTGTTCTAAAGGTGGCACTGATGTTTTTTAAGATTTCAAAGCTACCATTTTTTCAGAAGTTGTGCCTATAAATACAACATCTGGTTTGTAGTCCTGATTCTGTCACCTGCTAGCTACGCTGTCACTTTGGGCAAATCACTTACCCCTTTGAACCTCATTCTCCTCAGCCACAAAATGAAGATAATTATACTCAGCTCACAAGGCAGTTGTAAAAATAAAATAAAATGATGTCTGTGGAAGCCCTTCATCAACTAAAAATAAGTCATTGATGGTTTGTACTCATGGCCAATGCCAAAGAGCAATGTGATTAGAAGATAGAGCTCTTCCCAGAACGTCAGTTCTCCACCTAAGAGTCCATTTATTTCACCAAGCTGTTATTTTTATTGTTATTGGAAGTACATCAAAAGGATTTCTGCTGAGCCTAGGCAAACAATAAGCCCAGAATGTACTATCAAGTTCCCACAATTAATTACTGGGCGTGTGTGTGTGTGTGTGTGTGTGTGTGTGTGTTTTGCTTGCTTTTTTTTTTTTTTTAAAGAACCCCTTGGTATGTTACAAACATTAATATGAATGGCTGAATTAACATTATGTTAAGAACCTAAGTGCCCAAACTGGAACCATGTGCAAATCTGCTAGCAATGGATGGACTGCTGCCAGTTGATACACATCTGTGAGGCTCTAGTCACTGTAAATAAAAGAATCTGCCATTGTTTTCAGAGCAGCTTGGTACTTCTGCCAATAGAACACCCTTTGAGTACCCTCCACACTTTTCTATAAATTCTATAATTTCTATAAATTCTATAACGAAGCAAAAAAGAACAACACGTCAAGGAAATTGCTGATCACTCTTCCAAAGATACCTAAACAAAGTAAAGTGTGACAAGCACAATGGCATTTACCCCAACATCACTGAGGGTAGCCCCCAAAATAGCCATTGATTCTCCACTAGGAGTGGGAATGCAGATACCACTGACAATGAGCTTCTGTCTCCCCTTCTATAACAGACTCTAAAATACATAAAGCTCAAACAAGATCTTAGTTTATTTCTTGCCTCTTTTCCATTTTCTCCACTTAGGGCATGTGCTTTTAGTGTTCCTTCTTTAGGAAATTCTTTCTGGCTCTTTAAATGATTGATTCCTTCTCCTTGGTCCTCTCAGACCAACATGAAGTCAAATCCCTGTTCTACCATAGGTAATAAATCATGTAATCTCTGCACCTCAGTTTCCTCATGCAAAATAAAATATCCCAAGGAACACCACTGACATCTAGATGGAGCACAGGGACAACAGCTTTTGTCACTACAATAATAGTGGTCACTATTTTTTTTTCTTCACCAAGCTCAGACTCAGCAAAAGGGTGTAAGACCCATCCCTTGGACATGAGGCTTATAACCTATTTAAAACAACCATTCCTGCTCAGGTTATAATTAGAAGCATCTGAGTATTATGAAGAACATGAGAAGGCTTTATGAAGTGTTAATGAGCAACTCTGCTTTGCCTGGCGTCAGAATGGAGAGGGCAATGACCTCGGGCCACCAGCACACCACCAGAGGTGACAGTTTTGGCACATATTTGCTATGTGAGCTCGGGGTTACTTCACCTCTCTGAAAATGTGATCTGTAAATTAGGAATTAGTAACAGTACTTGCCTCCCAAAATTCCTCCAAGAATTAAATAACATAATTCATGTTAAGCATTTACACATGCATGGCAAACAATTGGTAAGCTCAAATAACGATAGCCATTTTTACCATTGTGACCTCCTCACCAAAGATTCTGAATTTCAATCTTTCATGAAATCCTGAGGATTTCTCTTAACTCCACTTGGGGAGTCCTGCTTTGTCATCTTCCCTAGAAATGGAACTTCAAAAGCCTGGAAGGCTGGTGGCTTCGGAGTACCAACCTGGGGCTTGTTTTCCTGGAGCTGAAACACGAGGAAAGGGGTGGCAGAGACTGCTACTTATTAAACCAATATCCATTTTCCCTTCTCCTTCCTTAGTAATATATTTTAGCTGGTCACAAGGTCTACCAAAATAAGACTACACTTCCCATACTTCCCTTCAGCAAAGTGATTAAGTTCTACCCAACAGGATGTGAATGGAAATGAGAATGTAACTTCCAGCATGTTTCTTAGAGGGAAGAAGTATGCTGGAAAAAAAATGTATTGGTTGGCCATCACGGAGAAGGAGGAAGAGGATAATATCCTAAAAAACATGAAGCAGTAAGATAGAAGAGCCTGTGACCCTGATTATTTCATAGAGTAGAGCTGCCATTCCATATCAGGCTTTTATATGGGCAAGAAATAAGCTTCCAACAGTTTAAGCCATAGGGCATTTGTTACATGCAGCCAAAGCTGTAGCCCCATAAATACTGTAGAGAGGAAGAAGGGAGGCAGAACGTGGTGGAGGGTTATGACATGTGCCTAGCACAAAGTACATGCATGATAGTTTCACCATAAGCATTTTTGCCATAGATTTCTTTGTCTCAAGCACTTTTGCTGCAAACATTTTCATCATATACTAATTGGCAATAAGGCAATTCTGCCCTAAAAGATAAAATCATGAAAAATCAAAGACATTCATTTAAAAAGACATAATGAGGGGCACCTGAGTGGCTCAGTCGGTTAAGCATCTGACTTCAGCTCAGGTCATGGTCTCATGGTTCGTGAGTCTGAGCCCCACATTGGGGTCTGTGCTGACAGCTCAGAGCCTGGAGTCTGCTTCAGATTCTGTGTCACCCTCTCCTCTGCCCCTTCCCTGCTCACACTCCATCTCTCTGTCTCTCAAAAATAAATAAATATTAAAAAAAATTTTTTAAGACATAATGAAATATGAAAAACAAAAAAACTATTGCAAAATACAAAATATTTGAATGAATTTAAGATGTGTGTAGATTAATGGGCAAGTAAGTGATTTTATTTTGTGGATTATACTTAAGCACTTGTCTTTGAAGTCTTTTGTTCCTCATTTACACATTTTTGGCTTGTTGATTCATTAATCTCCTCATTTGACATGACACTTTTTTCTTTTTTTGCTAAAATTTCTTAAATAAGAGAGGTATCTGTTTCCAAATATTAATATGTTTATTTGTAACTGAGCTTTCTATTGCATTGTGAAGGCCTTCTATGCTGTTGTTTGTTCTTGGCATACTGTCACAAGTCTATTTATAGATATTCCAGAACATTCCATATGGGAAATGTAGGACCAAAATTCTACACCACTATATAGACTACTATAAGAGCTAAGACTTATATGATATAAAAATGGGAGTGCTGTGTCAATGGAGAAATGAATCAAACTGTCAACCAGTTTGATGAAAAAGGCAAACAATCAAGCCAAACTGTCAACCAGTTATTTTTTTTATCTTTTATGGCAAAACTGCCTTCTGGCCAATTAGTTTTGTGGCAAAAATATTTGCAGCAGAGATCTCAGTGGCAAAGATGCTTACTGTAAAAGTAACCCACAGAGTAGGTTCTCATAATTACTTGCAGAATTAATCTTTAGGGTTTTAGGCAATCAACTCAAATTTGGACTATTGAGGTCAGTTCCAGAAACAAGAGGACAGTGGTCAGCTGAAGAGTGTCCACAAGACAATGACTAGGGCAATGAAAGGTCAGAAAAACCCATCTCAAGAGGAAAGAGTGTAAGATCAAGAAGGAGAAAGGTAAGCCAGAGCAACAGAATTAGATTTCAAGTAACTCAAGTGTAGTAAGTTGAACAGGGCTCTTCTCTTTGCACTCTAGTTTCCTCATCTGTAACAGATAAGACCAGAAAAGCATTAAAAATCCCTTCTGGCTATCCCACAAGAGATCTACAGATTCAGAGGAATTTACATTGCACCAAAGGACAGAACTAAAACCCACCTAGATATAGCACTGTAAGAGTGAAGGACAGATTTCCACTGAACATCAAAACACAACTTCCTAGGGAGGCCTGTGTGGCTCAATTGCCTAAACATTGAACTTCAACTCAGGTCATGATCTCAGGGTTCATGAGTTCGAGACCCACATCCGGCTCTGCACTAACAGTGCAGAGCCTGTTTGATATTCTCTCTCTCTCCCAGTCTGTCTGCTCCCCCCAAAATAAATAAATATAATAAACTTTAAAAATTAAATAAAGGATATTTATCAAGAAAAAAAGACAACTTCCTAGCAATGTTTCTCATCTAGAAATAGAATGGCTACCTTCTAAAGTCCAAAGTTACCTGACTAGAAGGGTTCAACCAGAGACTAGACAGGTTTCTAGAGGAAGTGCTGAGTTAGGGGAGGACTATGGAGTTAAAATAGACTCAGCTCCTTCTTACAGACTGGTGGGGAAAGCAAGCTTTATACTAGACAGTCCTGGATCTCAATCCAGTTTTGCCACTTACTTGGTTATATGATCCTGGTCAAGTTATTCGCCTTTTTTTGTTTTTAAGTTTATTTATTTTGAGAGAGAGAGAGAGGGTGTGTGCATGAACGAACAGGATAGGGTCAGAGAGAGAGAGAGAGAGAGAGAAAGAGAGAGAGAGAATCTTAAGCAGGCTCCACTCAGTGTGGAGCCCTATGTGGAGTTTAATTTACCAACAGTGAGATCATGACCTGAGCCAGTATCAAGAGTCGGCCACTTAAGCGACTGAGCCACCCAGGCACCCAGATTCACCTTTTTTTGAGTCTCAGTTTCCTTATTTAAAAAAATGGGAATAGTAAAACATAACTTAAAGTATCCTGTAGGAAAAGAGATAATACATGGCAAGCACAGAGCACCGTGTTAGGTCCATAGCTCTTTATAGCAGTCATCAATATCACATTTTAGAAATGGAGGAAGAAAAGAGCAAAAATGTGAGGAGCACATAAGATGGGAGTCAGTCATCCTGGAGGAGGCACCTGTAGGCAGAGAGCTGGGATTTGTGGATGGGGCAAAGAGTCACACAGCCCAAATTAACCAGAACTTGACACATACATGCTGTGACGTGCAAGCAGGATCAATCACAATGCAAAGAGTAGGAGAAGAAGGGCAGTTGGCAATTAGAGGCTCATCAGAAACTGAGCAAGGACTCTTGTCATTATCTTACATATGGGTTCACTCATATGCTGAATTTAAGAAACAAAACAGATATATATATGGGGGGAGAAGAGACGGAAACAAACCATGAAAGACTCTCAAATATAGAGAATAAACTGAGGGTTAATGGAGGGAGTTGGGCATGGGCATTGGGCATGGGTGATGGGTACTAAGGAGGGCACTTGTTGTAATAAGCACTGGGTGTTGTATGTAAATGATGAATCACTGAATTCTAGTCCTGAAACCAGTAATGCGCTGTATGTTAACTAACTACAATTTAAATAAGAATTGGGGGGGAGGGGAATACTTGGTTTATTAACATTTTAATCATCACAATAAATGAAATAGATATTCTGAACCTCATCCTAAAATGAGGACCCAAATCACCTAGATTACAGATGGCAGAGGCAAGAACCTAGGAATCACAGATCCAGATCTGAGTTCTTAACCACAATAGCTTCTAAGCTCCTTTAGGGGAGATATGATGGCTTTTGTTTCTTTTTCTTTTTATCTCAGAGCACCATACTTGGGCTAACAGTTACGTTTAATCATGTCTTCTGAGTGAATAAATGCTTGAATGAACAAAGGAAGTCTATCTCGGATTTTGAAGAAAACCAAGACAGGAACTTGAACTTTCTAGGACTTCAGCCATCTTTAGAGACTAGCCATAGGCAAAGAACTATTTCACAGCTTAGACCTTTTCCACACCATCTCTCTGAAAAGCAAAGGACCTTTCCAAAGGCAGGAAGAATTCCTTTTAGATACAGTTTAATATGTAGTACTAATTAGTACCTGATGAGTCCATGGACACATAATTCACCAAGTTCACCATCTTCAACTCATAATCATTATATTCATTCCTTTTGTATGAGGGTTTCTCGGTCTTTACACTATTGACATTTTGAGACAGACAATTTGTTGCTGTGGGGACCTATCCTGTGCATTGTACGATGTTTAGTAGCCCCTCCACCCAATATTTGCCAGTAACAACTCATCACCCACCCCTGCAAGTGTGGCAACTAAAAATGTCTCTAGACATTGCCAAATGTTCCATGTGGGGGAGGCATAAAGTAGCCCCTCATTGGGAACCACGCCTTTACATGAATTAGTTTTTGTGGAAACACTGGGGAAAAAATAAAGATAAAATAAGCAATCTCTAGTTATACTTAGAACATAAATCATAATTCTATTTCATCCTTAGAAAGTTCATTTCATCCTCCCCATTCCAAAGAAAATCTCCTTAAACTGGGCTATTCTGAGCACTTCGTCATGTATCAAGCCTGCTAACTGCCTCAACCAAGAGTTGTAGTAAGAGACACTCTACACATTTATGAGGACTATATGGTGACCACAAATTTCCTTAAAGCTTACGAACAATCCCAATATGAATATAATGAAGAAAATGCTCAGAACCTTGTAGAATGAAGAGAGGAACATGGTCTACCTTGGAGAAACCTCAGGATAATAAAATACTGCCAATGTGGTCTTGCTTCATGCCAACCTCCTGACACAGCCAACATTTATGAAAAATCTACTATAGGGCAGGGAATACACTAGGTACTTTTCTACACCTTACCCCATTTGATTTTCCTAACAATCTAATAAGAAAGACATTATCTGTTTTGCAGAGGGGCTCAGAGGAGTGAAATGCTTTGCCCAAGGTCACAAAGCTAGTCAGTAATGCCAAAAGTTGAATCTGAACAAGCACTGGCCCCAACTCCAATGCTATACTGCAACATTTCACCAAAAAACCAGTAGCCACAGTCAGTGAAGAACAAAGAAGGTAACACCATCATTTCATTTATACTTTATGCACAGATAAGAGATAAAAGGATATATTTCAAAATGTCAACAATGATCATCTACAGAAAACAAGCTTATCGGTTATTTTTTCCCTGGTGCTCTTCTGCATTTTCCAAATTGTTTTGCCCTATATATGTATCACCTATGTAATAAAAAGTAATTAGAACCCAATTCCAAAGACAAAAATAACTCAAGGAAGTATCAAAATGTAATGCCAGTTTTGAGCAAACCATTACCACTATTTCTCACTTATGAGACTGCCAATGATTAAGAAGTTTGATGACAACATTCAGCTTTAACAAGGGTCTTGGAAAACAAGTAGTTGCATATACTTTTATATTATTATTTCTACTATTATTAGAAATAAGTATAAGTACAAAGCTCTTCAGACAGCAACCTGGCAAGGTCTATCATAATGTCATGTGTGTGTGCTCTTTCTCTTAGCAACTCTACCTCTAAGAATTTATCCCATGGGTGTACCACATATACTCATATTATGACTATGCATAAATATATACTCAAAGATATTTGCTTCTTATCAATAGAAGAATTGGGACAATAAAATTCAAAGCAATCATTAGAGAAAATGAGGTATATCCCTAGGTACTATTGCATGAAGTTATCTAATACGTAGTGTTAAGTAAACATCATGTACAGAAGGGTTCCAGGGTATACAGGTATTTATTACACATGATTGTGTATGTAAACACGTGTCAATGGGCAGGAATCTGCATGTGTCCATGTAGTTGTATATAAGCTTATAAATGCACAGAAAATTCTGTAAGTACATATAAGAAACCATTAATATTAATTATGCCTGGAGAGTAAAACTAAAAGATGGGGAGGAAGGAAATGAACTTTTATTTTCATTTTTATACCACCTACTAAATTGTTTTATATTTTTTTCTTCATAAGTATGTATCTTGTTATAAACAAAAACAGAGTTTTGGTTTGGGTTTGGGTTTGCTTTGTACCAGACAAGAAGCCTAGCTCTCATGCAATGGCTTGAAAACAAAGCAACATATGAAATAGAACTGTCCTCTGTTACAACAGCAAATGATCACAAAACAAGACAGTGTGTGAAAGCCTCCCAGGCTCTGAGTGCCAATGAGACATAATGGAGACAGTTCTCTCCTGGCACACTGAGAGACAAAGCCAGGCTCCTACCCCATTAGGGGATTTAGTGACTGGATTTTAAGATCAATAATTAAAGTGAAACGCTGCCATAAATTTTTTTTAAGTTCATTTATTTATTTTCAGAGAGAGGGAGGGCATGCACAAGTGGGGAAGGGACAGAAAGAGAGGAAGAGAGAGAATCCCAAGCAGGCTCTGCACTGCAGAGCCTGATGCAGGGCTCCAACTAACTCATGAACCATGGGATCATGACCTGAGACAAAGTCAGGTGCTCAACTGACTGAGCCACCCAAGAGCCCCACTGCTATCCATTTCAAGGCAACCTAAGCCTATTTCCTTAGCACTAAAAAACCAATTTTTACCATTCTATTCTTCCAGCTTGTCTCCTTTTAAAGTAGCTGATGGATCTTGGCACAGGGTACCCAAGACCTCAACTGTCCTCCTCTGCAAATGTGTCATGCTTTAGTGTGTTAGAAGACCTGGAGCCTGCTTGCTGCTGGGTTAGCTGCACATCAGCTTACTAACCTCTACAGAGCTTCCCATCTCTAAAATATTGTTAATGCCACCGATTTCACTGGGATATCCTACATTCTAAGAACTAAGTAGGATAAGTTTTAGAAAAACATGTTGTCAACACTAAGATACTATGAGAACACTAGTTCATTTGAATTAAGAAAAAAAAAAAAGGCTGACCGTTAATGTTGAACAGTAATAGTCACTGACATCATCTCTGGCATATAAATCCTGTCTACAGTCTCGAATACCCATGAAACTATGAAGGAACCTCAAATTCTTTCTTGATGCAAGCAGCCAAAATGGTCTCTTACAAACATAACTCAGACTTCACTTGTCCCCCTTCCACCCTGGCTAAGTGCTAAGTCACACGTCTTTTTGCAGAGCTTGGCCCCTCTTCCATGTCTTTGCATTTGCTGAAACTAGTGCTTGAAATGCCCTACACACAGCTCTCACTCTCTTTCTTTTTCCTGTTTGCTTCTGCTTCTTTAGGTGTCAGCTCAAATATTACCTCCTCAGAAAGGCCTTACCAGATTGTGCTCTGTAAACTAGGCTTCCCTCCTCCCCATCACCATCTTAGTTATTCTCTCCCCCACTCTAGTCCCTCTGTGGCATTTAGCATACCTTATAATCCTTTATCTTGGTGTTCTGGTTTATGGTATTTCTTGTACACTACAATGTAAGCTCATAAGCACTAAAGTCTTATCTGTCTCGTCCTCCACTGTATCCCTGTGGCTAGAACAGTGCTGGCACATAGCAGGCAGTCAGGAAACATTTATGAAATGAATGAATGCAGAATTACCCACCACAAAGCACTTTCCTCTACATTCCCACATTTCCCCCCTTGCCTATGAATCTGGCAGGGTCAGTATGATTTTCTCATTTCAATCACCTGCCCAAGGTCACAGCTTATAAATGACAAACCCAGAGTTTACATCTAGGGTTTCTAACTCATGATTTCCTAATATCCCCACTGCTCAACAGCATCCACAAATTTGGACTTGGAAGGGCTGAAAATAGAGCCATTTATCTAGGTGTTAGCAATAGGGGAAGGGAAGAGCAAGAGCTGCTTTCCTGCAGGGATGAGGTAGGAGAGACAGGGAGGGGAAAATGGTGTGTCATTATCTTGCACTCCCTAGCTGCACATCAGTAAGTAAAATTCTTACCTTCATCTGAATGAAATGCAGCTACCTCTGGGATGGAGGCTTATGAAACCTCTCATCACCAAGTCACAGTGCAGAACACTTGGCTAATTGAAACAGCAAGTGAAATTTTAGGTAGGTCAGATGCAATTACCCAATTTGGAAAGTGACACCAGTGTTCACACTCATTGGATGGCAAGCAGCCCGGGATCTAAGTCACACACATACACCTCCATGCAAATACCCCCAAACTACAGTCATCCACACACCTTCTACGGCATGGGGTTCCAAGTCTCCCCAATATGCTGACTCACTCACTGGGGAAAAGGGGAGGACGTGCAGGTAAGACATGGGAAGAGGAGCAAGAAGGGCAGCACAGGCAAAGAGGAGAGGGGGACAAAGAAGCTGAAGATGCAGGGGAAGGAGGAAGAGGAGGCAGAAGGAGAGACTATTGGGAAGAGGACCACAGAAGGGAGAGACAGTGAAGGGAGAACAAGCAGCGAAGAGAAATGTCAGCCTGCTGATTTTTGCTGTGATCCTCAAGTGGCCAAAGGCTGACACATGATAGTCCTGGATAATTTCTGGGGGTCAGGGTGGTTTTTTTTTTTTCCAGGCATTTGTGTGTTTCCATAGAGACCAAGAATTCCTGCTTCAATAATCATCTTCCAAGTGTGTCTGGTGTTTGAGCTTTCTTCCAGTGCCTCCATCACCATGAAAGGGCCCAGAGCCTAGGCCTTGCCCCGTGAGAATGGCCATAAGGGCAGGCTGGCTACTTTACACCATCCTGGCCTCTGGCCACTGGCCTGGAGTCAGCCCAGTGCCGCAGAATTTCAGTTCTAGCATTTCCACTGATTACCTTACTCCTCCACTAGGCAAACACAGGCCCTCCTGCCTCCTACTTCTTTCGCGGCACTCCCGCGGAGATCTGCGCAGACTAATGGGCAGCCCACCAAAAAGCTGAAAGCCTGGTGAAACCTTGTGCCAAGCTGACAGCATATTCAGCCCTCTCACTAGTATGCTCGTGGTGCATCTGTAGCATAGAAAACCACTGGTTACATTTTCCACTTCTGGCCAAGAATGGAAATACTACCTCCTCTCCTGCCACCAGGCTAGACACTTCTAGCTTTCCCTATACCTCTCACTCCACATCCAGTCAGCTGTCAGTCTGTCCATTCTTCTGTGCAATGCTGTCCAGACCTACGTCTTGCTTCCACAGTTCACTGGCACTGCCCTGGTTTGAGCTGTCATTATTTCTCAGGTCATCAACCTAACAGCCATTTACTTGTTCTCCCTGTCCTGCAGGTACATGCTCTGTCTGTCAGTATGCCCCATCCCTCACTAAATCATAAATCCCTGGGGCCCAGGAGCCTGTGTTTTCTTTTTTTTTTTTTTACAAATAGTTTATTGTCAAATTAGTTTCTACATAACACTCAGTGCTCATCCCCAAAGTGCCCTCCTCCATGCCCATCCCCCCCTCCCCCCCACATCCATCAGTCCTCAGTTTTTGTCAGCATTCAAGAGTCTCTCATGGTTTGCCTCTCTCCCTTTCCCCCACCATTTCCGCCCTTCTTCTCCCCCTTGTTCCTCCGTCAAGTTCCTCCTAATCCTCCTATACGTGCAAACATATGATATCTGTCCTTCTCTGCCTGACTTATTTCGCTCAGCATAACACCCTCAAGGTCCATCCATGTTGCTACACATGGCCAGATTTCATTGTTTCTCATTGCCATGTAGTATTCCATGGTATAGATAAACCACATCTTCTTGATCCATTCATCTGTTGATGGACACTTAGGCTCTTTCCATGTTTTAGCTATTGTGGAGAGTGCTGCTATGAACATTGGGGTACATGTGCTCCTATGCCTCAGCATTTCTGTATCCCTTGGGTAAATTCCTAGCAGTGCTATTGCTGGGTCATAAGGGAGTTCTATTGTTAGTTCAGGAGCCTGTGTTTTCAACCAGCACCTCAGGAAAATCTGATGTAGCCAGGACACAGTTGGGAACCACAGATGGGGTCCATCTTTTATGCAGCTGCAGAATGTCTCCAGGACTCGCATATTACAGTGTTCTCTCTGGAACTACAGCAAGACCTTTGTAGGCCCTAGGCACTTCTGCCTCCATGTGCTTATTCCTCCATTTAAATATATATATATTTTTTTTAATATTTATTTATTTTTGAGAGAGAGAGAGAGACATACAGCACGAGTGGAGGAGGGGCAGAGACAGAAGGAGGCATAGAATCCAAAGCAGGTGCCAGGTTCTGAGCTGTCAGTACAGAACCCAATGCAGGGCTCGAGCTCACAAGCCAAGGAACCATGACCTGAGGCAAAGTCAGAAGCTTAGCCAAGTGAGCCACCCAGGAGCCCCTAAAAAAAATGTGTATTTTTTACTGCGTTGTTATGAAGATGAATTCCTTAATTCCCTACTTTTATATTTATTTATTTTATTTTGGTTTGTAAACAAAAATAATTTGGGGGGGCCTTAAATTTTTTCTAATCCCTGGGTGCTATGCCTGTGGATAAGTCAGCTCTGCCTCGGCCCCTCTCCCAAATTTTCAGGATCCTCCCACTGCCTACAGAATGAATTCCAACCTTTTCAGCAGGCTCACCCTGGTCTGGGTCCAATCTGTATTCCCAGTCCCATCCACTGTAGTACTTCCAACCCACATGGGCTCCAGCTTCCAGGCCTAAATGTAGTTCTTTCAATACACCATGCATGTATGATGATGCCACTGTGCCCTAGCTTTCAGCCCAAACCAATTCTCCTTTCCTTAACTACTACTGACCTCCCACTCAAATACCATTTCTTACTCTGGCCTTCCCTAGCCCCACAGGTTGAAATTAAGCATCCTTCTTCTGCACTCCATAGCACGATGTGTATCTATTATTATACTATTATTATACCACTTATTCACTCTGCCTTTTGCCAAATATACCAAATTCTGATATGCGCTTCTTTTACAACATAATGTTTCTCCTTTTTTAAAAGTTTAGTTATTTATTTTTGAGTGGGACAGAGCAGGGGAGGGTCAGAGAGTGAGAGAATCCCAACCAGTCTCCACACTGTCAGTGCAGAGCCCAACAAGGGGCTCGAAATCATGAACTGTGACATCATGACCTGAGCCAATCAAGAGTTGAATGCTTAACCAACTGAGCCACCCTACATTTCTGAAATCAGAAAATGGCAATAACACATGCCACACAAACTCGCCAGACACCAAGTAGAGTACTACACTTGAACATGTCAACAGTAATTTTCTGCATGTGCAAACCCAACCTGCATAGCAAGCACTGAATCATCTGATTGCTTCCTTGTGGGGTTATCTGCATTGTTAACATCACACACAGCTGAATTTTAATTTTTCATCCCTAGAACCTTTTTAAATTATGCCTTGATGTAGTATTGAAAGAGAAAGCTATTCTGGACTAGGCTATGCTCTGTACATGTTAGGTAAAGCAATTAAAAGAAGTAGAAATTGCCAGATCTCTTGGCACATGTCATGAAATTTCCTAATTCCTTGGACCATGAGAACTTATTATTCAGACATTGAGCTGCTCTGTCAAAAGCTTCTAAGTAAGTTTCAAGAGACGTTGTTTAGTATACAATAGCTATAATTTAGCTTTTTCCTGAGCCAATGAGGAAATGTACAATTTAAACTCCAGGATTCTTGGGTGCCTCGGTGGCACAGTTGGTTAAGCATCTGACTTTGGCTCAGGTGATGATCTCATGGTTTGTGAGTTAGAGTCCTGCATTGGGTTCTGTCTCCCTTTCTCTCTGCCCCTTGTGTGCTCTCTCCTCTCTCTCTCTCTCTCTCAAATAAAATAAACATTACATAAATAAATAAACACCAGGATTCTTTAAATTTGCCCCAAAATTATAGACTCTTTCTAAAAGGAGTTCAAAATGGTGAGTACAGGTCACCATAATGCCTACTAACAACTGCAGATGACCAAGGGTGACACAAAGAACTTTAATTTTGAGAGAGAAAGAGAGAGTGCAAGCCGGGGAGGGGCAGAAGTAAAGGGAGGGAGAGAATCTTAAGCAGGCTCCACAGTCAGCACAGAGCCTGACACAAGGCTCCATCTCATGACGGTGAGATAATGACCTGAGCCTAAATCAAGAGTCAGACACTTAACTGACTGAGCCATCCAGGCACCTCAAGAATTTTTAATAATAAGCCTGAAAATAGCCAAAATTCCAAACCTGTGATGCTAACGAAGAAACACACAAATCTACAGATAAAAGCCATCTATTGTTAGTTCATAAAAACAAAAACAAAACAAAAACTATACACATTTAGTTTGGTGGCTTTTTCTGCTAAAAAATTATCTTGATGATGAATCGCACAGTACAATGCATTTTTTTGGTCAAAAAAGCAGTCTTTTGGTAAGATTGCTTTTTTACATTTCCACAATAGAAAACTCTTGGGGGTCTGGGACTTTGTATTAATTATCTTTCTCTTCCCTCTAGTGTCCATGCCTATGAAAACTGCTCATTACTGAGTTGGTCTAGCTTTTGGCCAACAGTTTCATTTCTATCAAGTCTTGCCTCATTACTATTAAAATCTAGCTATATACTTATTTTTTGGGTTCGATGGGTACATTTCATTATAAATGCCCTTTTTAAAAATTCAAAATCAGTTCAATGCTTTTATTCATTCGAGTATTTATTAGGCTCCTAATAAATGCCAAGCAGTGACAAGAATACAAAGGTGAATAAGACATAGCCCTGTTTTGAACTTGACTTACAGTCTAGAGGAAAAGATAGTCTAGGCAACGTACCACAACTCTGTGTGCTGAGAGGTACGGCAGGGACATACAAGCTACTGGAGAAGCAGGCAGAATGGCCAGCCCATGTATCCTACAGGGGTTAAGGAGCTGAAGAATGAGTAGGAAAATCCTGGGAAAGTGGATGTCTAGAGGTCTATAGGAGAAGCTGGCCTAACCTGAGAGAACAGGGTACCTGAAAGCATGGAAATAGGGCTGGGAGGGCCTACCAGGGGACAAAGGACATGAAGTTCTACTGGGCTGTCTTGCAGAGGTACCATGATGGGCTTCCAATGTCCAGTTAAGATAAAGTCCAGAACTAGACTTTTATCTTGAGAGCAGTGGGGACTCATTTCCATTGGCAAGATATTGTTCCATAAAGTTATTACAGGTACCAATTATATTATTCTCTCGGTGTCATATAAGAATGAAATCAGTCTTAGTTGATACTGTTTTTTTTTTCCACCTTCTTCATTTCTAGCATTTTAAATTCCTTTGTTATACATAAGTCAAGAGAGATACCTTATGTATAAGATGCAAAGTGAAAAGCAACTGTATTCATTTCAGTTACCTCAGACACCTCTATTACTCCTTACTGCAGAGGAAGAAACAAATACAAACATTCACTACTAAATTCTTCATTTGCAATCCTATGGACATTTCTTTCTTATTTTGTTTTATTTTTTTCAATGTTTATTTATCTTTTGAGAGACTGGGAGAGACAGAGCATGAGCAAGGAAGGGGCAGAGACAGAGACATACACACACACAGAATCTGAAGTAAGCTCCAGGCTCCGAACTGTCAGCGCAGAGCCCGATGAGGGGCTAGAACCCACAAATTGTTAGATCATGACCTAAGCTGAAGTCAGATGCTCAACTGACTGAGCCACCCAGGTGTCCCTGGACATTTCTTTATAGCATTTTACTTAGTGTAGAATACGCAGAGCCTGAGTAACGTCAAATAGCCTGCTTAACCTCTCTGTACCTGTTTTTTTCAACTATAAGAATAAAGTAATTATCCTCTACCTTAAAGAATTCTTTTTTTTTAAATATTTTTATTTTATTTCTAGGAGAGAGAGAGAGACAGCGTGAGCGGGGGGGTCAGAGAGAGAGGGAGATACAGACTCTGAAGTAGGCTCCAGGCTCTGAGCTGGCAGTCAGCACAGAGCCCGACGCGGGGCTCGAACCCACGAACCGCAAGATCATGACCTAAGCGAAAGTCGGACGCTTAACCAACTAAGCCACCCAGGCGCCCCACCTTAAAGAATTCTTATGAGGGTTAAGTAAGATACCATATGTACAGTATTTAGCAAAATGCCTGGATTGTAATCACTGCTGTAGTCAGAAACTTGTAGCAATTTTTATCATTAAGTATTACTGAACAATGTACATGAACCTACATGGTTATAATTTTGTGTATTACAATTTTAATCTTATGCATATACATATTATAATATATATATATGTTTACAGACATTTTCAATAGGGGTAATCTCTGAGGCAAAGAATCAGGGGAAGGGAGTATATTAAAAATTTTTTTAACATTTATTTATTTTTGAGAGACAGAGAGAGACAGGACGCGAGCAGGGGAGGGGTAGAGAGAGAGGGAGATACAGAATCCGAAGCAGGCTCCAGGCTTCAAGCTGTCAGCACAGAGCCTGATGCAGGGCTCAAACCCACAAACTGCCCATGACCTGAGCCGAAGTCAGACGCTTAACCGACCGAACCACCCAGGTGCCCCTATTTTTATATTTTCCACGTATTCTTTTCTGTAACCCTTAATTCTTTTTTTAACAAAATCATGGAAAACTTTATAAAAACTTTTATAATAAAAATTGACTAAAAAAAACCTTACTGAAGTTTAAAACGTATATATAAATGTATAAGTATACATATATATACATAATACACACACACACACACACACACACACACACACACACACACACACGATTAGCCTGGAAAAGAAATAAACTAGGCTAAGAGGAGAAACGGGATCTATTCTCTAATTTTCTAAGGGTGGCCATGTGGACAAGAGATTGGATTTACTTTGTATCTAGAGAGCAAAAAGGCCAATTTTGCTTAAATAAAAGGATGAGAACATTGGAAAGGTATAGCCTCAAGGTTGTGACAGCTCCATCACAGAAGGTGCATATCACTGGGCTATATGGTCATTTTTCTAAAAGTTGATTCAAAAGATTTCCCTTCTAAGTCTATGAAACCTGGCAGTCTCCAAGCATTTGAACTTTGACACGGATGCATCCTTAAATGGCTATCCAGAAACATTCAAACTTCAGCAACACATTAAATAAATTAGTAAATCACTTTGCCTTCAACCTACGGTACCCTTAAATGGGCAGGTATTCCTAAGAAGGGAATATTAGCAGATATGCTTATAATATTTCAGTGAAGGATGAAGTTATCCAAATAAACACTTCATAATGTTAAAGCCTGATTTAAAATGCAGATGCTGTGTTTAAATACTACCTAGAATAGAATTTTTTAAAGGTAATTTTTGCTTTCAATCAGATTTATACTAAACAGGAAAGTATTTTAGCATTCTTCATTATCTTCATACTTTTAAGTACCATTAAAATCTGGAAACAGTTTTTAATTGGACTTCTGTTTTATGGCTTGTCATTACGAACTTGGTAAGTAAAGCCTAATGTTGGAAAAATTTAGTAACTCAAGACTGGGACTTCTACATTTGTGGATTCTGCTTTCCATGGTAGATGAATTGTGCACAAGAGAAATATGTGGTTTCTGAGCTAATGAACTGAGATAGCTACATTGCCATCTGGGAAATGAGAGGATGACCTCTGAATGACAGTCTTTTCTAAAGTATAATTCAAATGAAAAGAAAGTGAGCCAGGGCAGGCAGACGGCTCTAGAAGCACTTCTGGCTTAGGGGCTGCTCTGGAATCTACCTCTTGAGAGTCTGTTGACTTAGAAAGTCATAATACTTCTCTGAACATCTGTCACTCTTTCATCTAAAAACAGAGGGGAAATCTAAGGAGATAGTATTGTTTACATCTCAATAACCAGTTGATATTATTACCTACACAAGAAGACAGTTCAGTTCCATGGAGAAAAACTTAGAGCTCGGAATCAGAAAACCTGAATCTTGCTGTCATGAAGTAGCTATTTTACCTTGAACAAGTCTCCTACCATCTCTAAGAATGAGCTTCCTCATCTAATTGGAAAGACACAGGCAGCAAAATGAAGAAAAATTGAAATGTATTCTCATATTGTTTTAAGCCTCAAACTAAAAGCTCTAGTATAAGAATAACTATTATGATTCTTTTATAAATGGGGAACAGGCTTAAATTTTTCTAGGTTTTACAGCTAGTAACAATAGTACAGATGTTTGATATGAAATCTCTAAGACTAGACATATGCCACTTACCTTACCTAATAGATTTATGGGAAAATGAAATAAGATTAAGTGTCCAAAATGAGCTACTGGGACCTCATTAAGATAAAAAGCTTCTGCACATGGAAGGAAACAATCAACAAAACTAATAGGCAATCAACAGAATGGGAGAAGATATCTGCAAATGACATATCAGATAAATGGTTAGTATCTAAAATCTATAAGAACTTATCCAACTCAACACCCAAAAAGCAATCCAGTGAAGGGCAAAAGACATGAACAGACACTTTTCTAAAGAAGACATCCAGATGGCTAACAGACACATGAAAAGATGCTCAACATCATTCATGATCAGGGAAATACAAGCCAAAGCCACCATGAGATACCACCTGACACCTGTCAAAATGGCTAAAATTAACAACTCAGGAAACAAGAGATGTTGGCAAGGATGTGAAGAAAGGGGGACACTTTTGCAATGTTGGTGAGAATGCAAACTGGTATAACCATTCTGGAGAAGAGTATGGAAGTTACTCAAAAAAATTAAAAATAGAGCTGCCCTACAATCCAGAAATTACACTACTATATAATTATCCAAAAGATACCAAAATGCTGATGTAAAAGGGCACGTGCACCTCAATGTTTATAGCAGCACTATCAACAACGGCCAAAGTACTGAAAGAGCCCAAATTTCCATCAACTGATGAATGAATTAAGAAAATGTGATGTTGTACACACAATGGAATATGTGTGTACATATATGTGTGTGTCTATACATACACACACACATACACATAATGGAATATTAGTTGGTGAATGAAATCTTGCCATTAGCACAATGTGGATGGAACTAGAATCCATTATACTAAGCAAAATAAGTCAGGCAGAGAAAGGCAAATGTGTTATTTCACTCATATGTGAAGTTTAAGAAACATGGGCCCCTGGGTGGCTCAGGCAGTTAAGCATCAGACTCTTGATTTTGGCTCAGGTCATGATCTTGTGATTTGTGCATTCAAGCCCCATGTTGGTGACAGCACAGAATCTGCTTGGGATTCTCTAGCTCTTCTCTCTCTGCCCCTTCCCTCCCCACCCCCCATCCCCCCATCATGCGCTTGCTCTCTCTCTCTCTCTCACTCAAAAATAAATAAACTTTAAATAAACTTAAAAGAAAGAAACAAAACAGAAGAGCACAGGGAAAGGGAAGGAAAAATAAGAGAAAAACAGAAAGGCAAACCATAAGAGACTCTTAAATACAGATAACAAACTGAGGGTTGCTGGAGGGTGTTGGGTGGAGGATTGGGCTAAATGGATGACAGGCATTGGGATGACTTGTTGAGATGAGCACTGGGTATTATATGTAAGTGATGTATATGTCAGTGATGAATCACTAAATTCTACTCCTGAAAATGTCATTATACTATATGTTAACTAACTTGAATATAAATAGATGGACAAATAGATAAAATGTCAAAGTGCACCACCTATTATAAATAGCTATACAAGTGTAGAATATTATTAAAACTAAGCTTTAGGTCTTCTAGATTTATTTTTAAATCCTCTAGACATATTTTTTACATTCACAAACATTCCTGTTATAACAAAAGCCCCATGAACCATCTAGCATGTAACAGTACAATGAGTGGAATAAATGGGCAGATCACTGCTGCTTTAGAAATGATCCATGAGTTTAATTAAATGTCTTAAACAAATGGATACATTTACACTGCACAAGGCCACTCTTTGAGGATCTGAGAAGAAAGAACTATAATTAGACAAGATAGATATAGTTGCACTAGTAAATGAAACTTGCTACCCACTAAAAGAAACCCCACTCTCAGGGCCCATTCGTTCATCCAAACCAAACAAACAGCATCCTCTCAGACTTCCTTCTCATTCTTCATTGCAATTATGCATCAAAATAGTTATAAGATACAAAGTACTGCCCTCAGGAAGCCACAACATTCCCCTAATCAGAAAGAGGCATGGGGGAAGGGAGGAATTCTTGCAACCTCTTTATACAAGGCTAGTTGGATCAAACTGAAGAATCAACTCCTAGCAATAGTGCTTTAGAGATAACAATATTCTTAATAAAAATCCATTATAAAAGTTTATCAATTCAATTCATTTTTCTTCTCTAAACCTATTGAAAAAGTCTGATTTGGTGAAAAAGACAATCCTCAGAAACCCAGAATTTACTAAAGGCTGCTGTGTGAGTTACTACTCCTATTAAATGACATCCTTCTAAATGCAGAAGTATCTCATTCACTACTATATCCCCCACAGTGCTTAGCACAGTACCTGGCATATAATGGACTCAGGAAATAGGTGTTGAATTTATTCTAGGATGTAACAAACTTTAAAAACAAATTCTAATTCTTAAAATAAAAATCCTTATGAAAGGTGAAAATACATAAGATTTCTATTTCTTTCAGTTTCGGAAGTGGGGCTCCTCCTCACTCATTTGGAAACTGTTCATTCCATTTCAGTTACTTGTATACTTGTCCACTGTGTTCCAGAAAGAATTATGATAGCATCGTTTGGAATACACGAATCTTTTTTAAGATTTAAAAGAGATCAGATCCAGTCAAAAGATACCCTAGCCTTTATCACAGATTTGAAAATCATAAATCAAATACCCATGTACAATGCCAATACTAAAGCTGTTAGAACCATTGGTCCCTTTGGGTAATTTTAGCTTTAATTTAAAATGGTCCTGAGAAAACATTGCACCAACACCTTATTTAACGCAGTAAGAGCTTGTATGGATAAAATATGTTTTCAGGCCAGGACCAGGACACCTGAACATCTTGCAGACATTTTATCCCACTTATGGGATGAAGAAAATAGAAAATGGTAGTCCAGGGAGAGCCATTACATGATTAAAAGAAACAAGCATTTATTTACAAAGTGCAGGAATTAAATTCACTTTGTTTTCATTACTTCCCAAACAACCCAACATCAATCTTTCCTCTGGAGTCCTCAGTTGTTCAGTATATTAAAGTTACCAGTGTAGGACAAAACACTGAGCACTTCAATTATAAATTATCTCTATGTAAACAATCCTCTGATCCTGGTTCCTTGAAAAGGTGAGCAAACAGCTATAATAATACCCCTGGTCCAACATACATATATTAAATGACTGTTTTGCTACGGAAATCGCTAAAAGAGCATTTCTGACAGAGAGAAATCCAACTTGTTAAAATGCTTTATAAACGAAGGTTGCAAGCCCAGATACAAAGTTTAAAGGCATTTTCATTTTCCTTATATGTAAAGTTCATGAAATATTAGTATACTCAATGCAAAAAGATAAACAAGATCAAAGCCGATAGCAGGTGAAATAAATTTCATCGTACAAAGCATAAAAGCTGTGTAAAAGAGCTCTAGATAAAAACTTGCTCAAGGTAAAAATTGCTCAAGAAAGGTAACAGCATTAACCCTAGAAGACAGGCAAATTCAGAAGAGACACAGCCTTACAGAATTGCACATGACATCAGCATTACGAGAATAATAACTGGAATAAATACCCTCTGCAGGCTGCAGAAACAACCAACGCACTTGCTCCTTCACCTCTCCCCCTCATCCAGCTGGGTAGTGAAGGCAGCTGCCTCTCCCTGCCCTTCTTCCCAGTGGCTCCTCGCGCCACCCTCTCCCTTCTCGCGTCCACCCCTTCCCTCCCCTTTCCCCTCCCCTCCCCGCCCCCAGCTGGTGTATTCAGCAGCCTAGCGAGATTAAGAGGCGCTTCAGACAGTCACTGGGCCTCAGGGTAGATCTAACGTTTCCTAGCTCCTGGAACTAGAGAAATTAGAGACGCGACACCCTTGTGGTATTAGATGCCTTCTCTCCATCCCGGCCCCTCCCAGGCCGAGTCTGAGGTGGGAGCCTCGGGCCAGCGGAGCGGGCCGCCTCTCGGAGGACCCAGTGGAGTTCAGCCGGGCGCACCCCGCCACCAGCGCTACCTGAGCTGTCCATGGTGCTGGCGCGTTCCTGAGCCTGCTGGGCGGGACTCCGCGCCGCCGCCGCCCCGGCATTCACTCTCTGCTTGCCGCCACCCGCGCCGCTTCCCGCACTTAAGTCCCGGTTACTGTCCACCAGCTGCAAGGACTCGTAACCATCGTTGCTGGTCTTTTTCCGGTAGCTCCCGAGGAGACTCATGGGCAAGCCCAGAGAAGGGGGGGGGGGGGGGAATCAACCTGGGAAATGAAGGGGGAGGTGGAAGGTGGAAAGGGCTCAAAGGAGGAATTAAAAAAAAAAAAAGAAAAAGAAAGAAAAAGAAAAAACCATCAAGTGTCCGACATGACGCAAAGACGAGTGAAAGAGGAAGCGGCCACCAGAGAGGAGCTTGGCGGGGCGCGCGGCAAAGCCACCGCCCTGGGTGGGCAAAGAGAGGCTCTGGGCGCCCTGCGCGACCGAGGTTGAAAAAGAGGGCGCGGGCGGGAGGGCGAGCGGGTGCGCGCGTCCTCCGTGCCGCCGCCGCTGAGCAGCCCGCCCTGCCGAGCTCCGGACCCGGCCAGCCACCCTCTGGCTGGGGAGTGCCCGGAAGCAATCCTATAGGTGTCGCCGCGTCGCCCCTCCGCGCAGCAGGGCAGCTCCAAGCGCGGCTGGCCCAAGGGGAGGGAAGAAAAGAGACGGAGTGAGGGAGGCCAGACTCTGAAGAAGGGGGGATGAGGGCGGAAAATGGGGCGTGGTGGAAGAGGGAGGGAACTACTACGACCCGGGTACCCGGGTGTTTTCGCGCGCGCGCGAGGTAAAGAAGAACGAGGCTGGGTGTCTCTGGTAAGCTTTGGGGACGAGGGGGTCTCTTGGTAAAATCCAGACACGCCCATTTTGTATAACTTAGTCTATATTTGCTGGAAGATTCGGCAAGTCAAAGGTTACCGTCCTAGAGGACTGACTTGTAACTTAATTGAGCAGAAAAAGAACGCATGTTAAATGCCAGTTATATGAAAGCTAGGACAGAAAGAAGCAGCAGTATTTTGCACATTAAGGAGAATGTTAAGGATCCCTAAGTAAGATATCAAAAAGCTGGCTATTCTAAGTAGGAGACAGGGTCCATTCCACCTAGTGAGTAGATGTAACTGTTTCAGGAACTATTTGTTGAACGAATAATTGGGGGAGAAGGGGAGGTCGAATCAGGTGCAATTTCAGTTCTGACATCATTTACCTTGGGACCTGGAGAAAGGACTATACCACTCAGTTGGCTTGAGGGGATGGTTAGGAAGCAAGCTAGACAAGGATTTTCCTTCCATTCTCTAGCCCCTCCCCTTTTTGCTTTCACAATTTTGAGAAAACAAAGAAAGCAGTCACTCATTATTAGTGGAGAATTAATCACAAAGTTAATCAAGCTTAAGGGTCAGAGCTCCTTTTTTGCAGAAGCCCTTTTCAAGGCTATGTACCTAATTTTATATTTGTGATTTTGTATTCTTACTCTTAAAGAGAACCCTAGCATTATATGTTTCATGGCTTGTAAAACCTGGACATAACTCTAAGTCTCAAAATGCAATTACCAAATGTTCATTTTCACCTGAAACAGTAATACTGCAGAAGTATCTCCCATTTTTATCATTTCAAGTGAAATCTTGGTTTAATACGATACTTTTCCCTATTAGGATTTGGAATGACTAAGTAAAGAGCTTTTCAAAAGTCATTTGGCACAGTTTCATCACCGATCAAAAAGAAAAAAGTGCATGTATATACAATTTGCTTAAGCCCATACACAAAGCTGGCTTTGCCTTCTCACCTTCCACGGCTTTCTCTTGCTGATATTGTGATCACTTAGGGTCACAAAATCAAACAACATCTAAGGGTTTGGGTCCAAATGACTTGGGACCTTAAAGTTTCCCAGAAACTCTAGTTCTATACGGGTCTACATAAAATAAATTAATTGAATCGAAAGACATTTGCCTGTTCAAGGATCACTCAAATACAAATTCTTATAGGAAGAGGACTAATCAGTAGAGGCCAAGAATCCTGCAGAGCCCTCCAGCTCCTCTGGGAAGAAGTCAATTGCCTGACCAGTTGCTTTCCAAACTGCAGTATCTCAAGAAGGTGTGGTCTGACCCAAATCACAAATCACAGTTAATGCTCATTTACAACAAGATCAAACAACTTCAGTGAGAGCAGTGAAAATTGTAATAAAATTTTAAACAGATTTCATACTTTCAATTTTCCAAATCTGTCAGATTGAGCTATTTTATGTACTTGACTAAAGTTATCCTCTGTGGAGTTTAGTAAATACATATTTTCCAATAACATTTTAAATCACACTTTTCTGCACTTTTCTTTTTCTTTTAATTCATTACTGAGACACAGGGAGAGTAAATACCTAGTATCCATCATGTGCCTTGGCAAATTCTGGATTTATAATCACTGGCTTAAGAGAATTTAGAGATGACCATTTTGCAAAAGTGAAAATTATTATTTTCAAAAAGAGCACACTCGGTTTTATTTGTTCAACTGTTTTCAGAGTTTCAGGCATATTGCTGGAAGAAATTAAGATGAAACATATGCCTTTGTATTTTTGGATATCTATCTCCCCAGTTTGCAAATTTAAAGAAAAACATACATGGCTACAGGGACCACTTAATTTTTTTCTTGACACTTAATTAACATAAATAAAATTAATCAGAACAACTATTGGGGCGCCTGGGTTGTTCAGTCAGTTAAGCGTCTGACTCTTGATTTGGGCTCAGGTCATGACTTCATGGTTCATGAGATTGAGCCCCACGTCAGGCTCCATGCTGTCAGAGTGGAGCCTGCTTAGGATTCTCTCTCTCCCTCTCTCTGCCCTTCCCTCTCTCTCTCTCTTTCTCTCTCTCTCTGCCCCTCTGCTGCTCTCATGCTTTCTCTTTCAAAATAAATAAATAAACATTTTAAAAAACTATTAATGACCCTATAAAATTTAGGATATAAAGAACATATAAAGGCAGGAAAATACAATAACTAGATTAATTTACAACAGTCTAAAAACTAGTTTGGGGCTTAAATTAGAATATACACCAATTTTGACACTAAAATTATCTTTACTAAAGATCAAATTCATAAAAGTTCACTTTTCCATGAAGATCTTACTTTTCTACTTCATAAAATAGAGCACAGTAAAAACACCATCATTAAAAGTTGAAGTAAGAAATTAGTACCTAACACCTATAGAGTAAGTACTTAACAAATATTCACTATTATTACTATTTTGGGCTGGCTTGGGCATGGCTCTATCCTCAGCACCTGACAGTCCTAGTTCTTCCAATGGGAGATGATCAATAAAGGATAGTATTAGCTTTTCCAAGACTATACTAATGGAAATTTGTCTGTGTGATTCTGAATGAGCACCTGTGTTTAAGGAAGGGGGATGGCACTGGTAAAATCCAAAGTGAACATTTAGAGCCATGCTTCCCTGCTTTTCCAAAAGCAAGACTGCTTAACAATTCATTTTATTTCAATGATACTACCTCACATATGGGGCAGATGCCCTCTTCAGGGATCTGGGGGTAGCATTCTTTCCCTCTGCCTTTTCTATTGCTGACTTAATAAGTCACTTTTATTAACTTGGTAAAGGTTATCCACCCTGAGGAATGTTCAGGCCCTACTCCTGTCCATCTCTCCCACTCCTCCCCTGACCCCAGAATACTCTCCCATCACAACAGATGTCAAAATACTTTTGTGGTGGGGGTAGGAGAAGATGAGTATATGCCATGCCATCTGGGATTATGATCTATGCTTTTTAATTTTCAGGAACTATAACATACCAGTTAAAACTGAGGTTCTAGAACCATATTTCCTCGGATTGAACCCTATTTCCACAGACTCTTTTAGCTGTATCTCCTAAAGTTAACCTCTCTGCCTCACATTTCTCCTTTGTAAAATGAGCATAAGAAAAGTACTACAAAATAAGGATGTAGTGAGAATTAAATGAGTACCTAACATATAGTTAGTACATAACATATATTATCTGTTATCATTATTGTTCTACGATTTTTATAAGGATAAGTAACTTTTTTTAAAAAATGTAATTTCCCATCTGTAAAATTAGGCTAAAATCTGCCCTGCCTAGTTAAAAATGTATTATGATGATGTATGATAATATAAAAACATTATGTATAATGTAAAGATTGTTCTGCCTTGACATTTTAGATATTTTCATGCATCTCTTTCCTATTAGATTTTGGACTCTTTGAGGACAAAAATCCATGTTTTGCTCATGTCTGTATCCCTCATGATATCAAAAAGAGCACCTCACACTCACTAGAGATTGAGTAAATATCTACTGAATTAATAAAGTAATGAATAATAAATAAAATGCATTCGTGTCACCTAGTCTAGTGATTTTTTTTAAAAAACTATATGCTGTGGTTTACTAAATTATAAAATAAACTTAGCAATTCATGACCATTATTTTAATAAAAATGAAACAAGTCAGGAAACATCAGCTTCTGGCATATGGTAAGATATGGTATCTTGAACCACTATTGGAGTTTGTGTGGTGAAAGTATGTTTTTCTCCTCAGTAATGACATAAATGTATTTCTCACTATGGGTTCCACTTATAAATGTCTGAATGTCTATGTATAACAGTACTAAGAGATCCTAGGGTTTCCAATTATGACTGTCTTACCCACTGTGACATCTGATTGCACATGCCTACTTAACTGGACAACAAGGAGTTCTGGCTAACCAGACCGTAAATGAGAACAGAACTGCTCTGTTCTCTCTGTGGCAAAATGCAAAAATCATTGTGTACGATCAGGTTTCTAAAATGTATTTCTTGCAATCCCTATCAAAATAACACCTGCGGTCTTCACAGAGCTAGAACAAGCAATCCTAAAATTTCTATAGAACCAGAAAAGACCCCAAATAGCCAAAGCAACCTTGAGAAAGAAGAACAAAGCTAGAGATATCACACAATTCCAGACTTCAAGCTGTATTACCAAGCTGTAATCAAGACAGTATGGTACTGGCACAAAAACAGACACTCAGATCAATGGAACAGAATAGAAAACCCAGAAATGGACCCACAAACATATAGCCAACTAATCTTTGACAAAGCAGGAAAGAATATCCAATGGAATAAAGACAGTCTCTTCAGCAAATGCTGCTGGGAAAACTGGACAGTGTAATGCAGAAAAATGAACCTGGGCCACTTTATTACACCATACACAAAAAATGAACTCAAAATGGATGAAAGACCTAAACGTAAGACAGGAAGTCATCAGCATCCTCAAGGAGACAGCAAGCAAATTAATCTCTTTCATTTGCAACTACCTGTATGGAACTAGAAGGTATTAGGCTAAGCGAAATTACTCAGTCAGAGAAAGACAAGTATCATATGACTTCACTCATATGAGGACTTTAAGATACAAACCAGATGAACATAAGGGAAGGGAAGCAAAATAATATAAAAACGGAGGAGGACAAAACATAAGAGGCTCTTAAATATAGAGAACAGAGGGTTGCTGGAGGGGTTGTGGGAGGGAAGATGGGCTAAATGGGTATGGTTGCATTAAGGAATTTACTCCTGAAATCATTGTTGCACTATATGCTAACTTGGATGTAAACTTAGAAATTAATTAATTAAAATAAATTTTAAAATAAATAAAATAAAATGCATTTCTTCAATTTTATGCTTTAATATAAATCAATGAATAGCACTGAAACTTTCCTTGGCAACATGCCTCAGGCATATACTTCAGATTATGTCCTTATTGAATAAAGGTCTATGGATATAAACAATGCAACGTGCTCAAATCAGGGACCAACAGGCCATATCTGGCCCCCAGACATGTTTTGTTTGTCTTGTTTTTTTTTTTAATTGTAAGCTTACATGCCTCCACAGAAGGGACACAGGCTCCAGCTTGAGTGCCATAATTCACCACCGCTTCCCCATGTGAAATACCCAGCCTGCCCTATGCATTCTTACTATCAGTCAGCCCTTGCAGGCATTTGAATTTGAGACTTCTAGTGTAGTGGCCAGAACTGTAGCAGTAACAACACCAAGACGGATGCTAAAAGCCACATCTTTAGGCCACAGTCCAGGAGAAAGAGCAATGGGCTGGAATCCTCTCCTGACTCTATTATTAATCAGCAGAGTGGCCTTGATAATCATTCTCCTCTTAGCAGTAAAACTGAAGGCGATGAATTATAAGATTCTCGCTGGTTCTCAAATTTTCCTATCCTTCTCAAACTTTAGCTGTCATTTTCCTCCTCTACATGAAGCTCAGAGGGGAAAAAACCATGACCATTCAAGTGTTCCAGTCTAAGTCCCAGTCAATCAAGATTTTACCACAGAACAGATGCTTAAATAATGGCAGCTGTCAAGAGTTACACATAAAGCAATACACAAGAGAGATGAGGAAATATGCTGGAAAAACTGAGTGAGCTGGTAATACTTAACAGAAGAAAACCTCAACTATTCCTATAATGGCTCCTTTCAAATGAGGTTGTCTGTTCCTGATGCCTGACAGAATGCTGGGTCTCTTACAAGAGTGGACAAATTTTCCAGGCAGGACATGTTTTTTAAAGATAACTCAATACCCCCAAACCTGTGCCTCCTCGAATCTCTAACAGTAATAAAAACAACTGTCACTAGTTACTTTCCATTTGCCAGGTACCTTACCTACCATAACTCCCACCTTCCAAACCACCTGCAAAGGTGTTACCTTTTTTTTTTTTTTTTTTTGAGGCAAACTTGGAGTGTTTAACTCACTCACTCAAGCTCATACAGCTAGCTATCAGCTAGTATTCAAAATCCCACCTTTCTGATTATGCTTTGGCCACTGCACCATTCTGAGGAGGCAATTCCAGTGCTCAAGTGAATGCTTGATTACTGTTTGGGTCATTTCTTGGATCTGACCTAAGCGTGGCCAGTGAAAAACGGTTGGGAGGCCCTTACCGGAATTATCGTTGCTTTATTATCCACATGGTAGGTTTTGCTCAGTGAAACCTGCAAGTTTTCAACGTATGTGGCAATAGGCAATAGGCAATGTATGTGCCCAATAGGCAACCTTGTTTTATAACTTTTGGCTTAGAGGACTTTCTATGTTGTGCTCCTGAAAACTGATACTTGGCTAGTCTCTGGCCTAGTTTTAATCACTAGAAGGAAAAATAATCTTTATATTCATTAAAAGCAAGCTCCTCACTTTCAAAAAAGCTTGGTCCCTGTTGTGTTTCCACACATGTACGTGTATAAATATAATGTGTATATAGATTAAAAAAGACATTTTCTTCTTTGGGAAGAAAAATACAACTATGAACTCTGGACTCAGCACATGCAAGTGTTCTACAATCTTATTTCCCACTCAGAGCCACATCCCCTTACCATAAAGTTGAAGATACCATCTGGCCTCCCTCACAGAAAGAATCAAATGAAATAAGTCCCATGAAAGCACATAATAAATACTAAAACCCTACTCAAATGCTGCATTTCATCAAAGCTAAGAAACCATCCATTTTGAAAAGCATTAAGAAAAATACACAACTTATGACATACATATGCCATACTACCAATTTTAAGAGGTTTCAAAATGGCACAAATGTTAATATATTAAAAGCTGTTTTAGAATTGATACAACAAATTTTATTATTTGACTATCTGTTAACCTGAGAATATTATTTGTCTATTTATACAGGTATTTTGAGCAACTCTGGTAGGTAAAGACAACATTCATCACAGTTTACCAGGCCTAACATAGTGCCTGCCAAGTAATAGGTGTTCCGTATCTGCTAACTAAATGAAAATGCAAAAAAAAAAAAAAAAAAAAAAAAATGCTTAAAAGGCTATCTTTAGCTTACAAAAAAAGCCACCATGGGTTTCTTTAGTAAGTTCACTTAAAATGCAGTTCCACTTACTAAGATTCAACTTACCCTTGACTTTTCAAGGACATGCTCATGGTTTAACAATGTAACACCTATATTACCATTTCAAGAGTAACTCACAGAAGCACGTGTTTCTTTCATCTGTCATTTTATGAGCAAGGAAATCAGCTTCTCAAATGGACAGACACTGACAGACCATCATAAACCAGCCCTGTGCTCAATTGCTCTCGGTCTTGGAAATAGCAAACTGAAAATTTTCATGTGGTAAATAGTTCCCCAAAGTCAAGTACAAATCTACACTGAAGTAAAAGTTTCCCTAAATCTTAGATATTCCCATGTTTGACCTTGAGTTCATTATACATGATTTTATGTCCAAGATCCTTTAAACGTAGGTGCTTATTCTCTGTAACCCTTTTGTGCCTATCGGTTGAGCCCTTGTACATGTGGCAAATCCTATATGAAGGTGATAAGGAAGATAATGATCACCTCAGATGCAGGTAGAATCAATTCTTCGGGTGCTGAGTCTCCAGGGCAGCAAATCACTGCTACCCACTTGATCATACCTCACTGAAGGGGAAAAAAAAAACTAGTATTTCCAGTGCACAAAATTGCCTGGGGTTTTAATATTATTATTTTAATCTACTTACCCATTTAAACCTGAATGGTCTTTTTAGAAGGATTTCTATACCCATTTCATACCCATGGAGACCAGAGCTCTGAGCACAGTTGAGTGTGAGCTAAACAGTGATTGTAAGTGATCCTCAATGTTCTTTTCCATCTTCTTCTATGCTAACCTTGACCTTTAGGTGTGCACATGGCCATGTATTATAACAAACCTATTTCAGTCATCTTTCATGTCTTAGACCTGCCAGAAGCATGTTTTCTATAATCTGCTAGGTATGTACATGAGACTAAGTTGTGGTATAATAATAATGACTTTGTAATTTAAGCATAAATGATATGTACAATTTTTAGTATGCATCCCTGAAAAGGAGCATAGGTGGTATGCTCTTCTTCCATTCCTTTCTCCTTTTTTCTGGTTGGAATATGAAGCCCCAGCATACATCGTGGACCATGAAGTGAACTTGAGAATGGAAGACTTTCACAGTGAAGCAACAGAAGGAACCTGATTCCCAAAGAACCATGGCAACCCTGGACTGATTATCTCTAGACTTCATAAAGATGAAACTATTTTGTTTTAAGCCACTGTTATTTGCTTTTTTCTGTTATGTGGATTCAAACCTAATCTTCACTGGGATACAACCTAACCATTGGATTTCAGTTATTTATTTATCAGAACATTTACTGGCAATGATATAGTCTATGTGATCACGGAAAAATAAGTTCTCTACGCTTCACTTTCCTCATCTGTAAAATCGTAGCATCTAATAGAGCAGTCGTTAGAATCAAATGATATAAAGAGCTTTGCACAGTACAATGATAGAGAAGTTTGCACAGTTATCTATTTTGTTATTTCTTGTCACTATCCTTCAGCTGACACATGGCTGAGTCTCTTATGCCTGATTCCAAAGCCAGTGATTTCACCTCACCCTGCTACCCAGAGACTGGATAGGCACCCAGCCCAGAGCTACAGTACTCTGCCTATGTCATCAATGAAATCCCTAAAAGAATTGTCCCCTCCTTGGAGTGTAATTCTCTTTCTATGATCTGCCCACATATTCTCAATGCAGTCTATAACATTTTAGGCCATTAAAGTTGATTCAAAACTTAAGGCAGAGTGTCAGTGCTATGGTATACTAGTTCTGAGTCTATTTATTTCAATATGACCAAGTGAGAGAGAGTCTGATTCTTTCTCCATTTGTGCTAAAAATAATAAGGAATTTGGATAATAAGTCAGAGCATCTTTATTTTATTATTTTATCTTTTACTTTCTATTATGGAAAATTTCAAATATATACAAATTATGAATTTATATAATTGACCCTTTGAACCCATCATTCAGCATCAACAATTACCAAGTCACAGCCAATCACATTTTATATGTATAAATCCCTAACTACCTTTAAGCAAATTCCAGACTTCCTATTATTTCATCAGTAAATATCTTAGTTTGTAGCACTTTAATTTTTGGAACATCATATTTCATTATATTGTATGGGGGCAAGGTGCCCTTCCACTGTGTGCTGAGAAGTTAAAATCATCCACCAGTTCCCTTTCAGGAGACTGTCAGAGGAACTTGCCATAATCTTTCCGTTTCCTTATTTCCCAGTGGAAATAATATTTCATCCATTCAGCTTCCTGTCCCCACTCTCATACACCTTTATCCCCACAAAACTCACCTCTTCAAGTACTAGTCATAATCGTAGTAAGGCCTTGCTGCCCTAAAGATCTGGAAATCAGCATGGAATTAAGTTTTCCAGAATAGCAGAAATTTATGGCATATTAAAGTTGGAAGGAGCTATATAAAGGGCAAGCTATCCCTTTCAATTTAAAGATAAGAAAATTGAGATCAGAAAGTGAACAAATTGACTCATTTTTGGCTTTCTAAAATGCAAATCCAATTATGTGACTCAGCTGCTTAAAACCATCTGAGGGCTTCTGGTGCCCTCAGTCTAAGGTATTTAACATAATGAACTCTTCATATTTTGAGATAAGCTACTCAGCCCTCACCACTTCCCCTTTCTCCATTCTCTTTCTAGGTCTAGACATATTATGATCCCCTGTCTGCTCAATTCCTGCTTGCCCTTCAGATCCCTGCATAGATAGCACTTCCCCAAGGAAACCAACAAAGTTCTGAAAACCAAACTAGATATAATTCTATGTGTCCCACTGTACATCTTCTAACATAGCACTTATAACACACCACATTGAAATTTCCTGCTAGATGTATGACTTCCCACATGAGATTATAAGCTTCATGATGGCACAGCCATGTTTGGTTTAACTCTATGCCTGACACAATGCAGACACCTGATATACCCTTGTTAAATAGAAGAATGACCACTGCCACTGGGAAGAGTCCATAAAACACATAAGGGAAAGTTGCTCTGTATACTGCCTTGCATCCAATGAAGGTCAGTCATTGTGTTTGTTACTACGTCACACTCAGTACTACGTATACGAGACTGGCTGGCTTTCTGACCAGCATAGATCAGAGCGCTTAGCTTTGCATCACACTGCTTAATATGAATTCAGCCAATACTGTCACTTTCTGCTAGTCTCCTATGTAAATAAAACCATTTCTGAGGAATGGAAAGCACAGAGATTTACAGTATTTTGAAATATTTTTGTTTGGGGGTGGCTGGGTGGTTTCAGTAGGTTAAGTATCCAAGTCTTGATTTCGGCTCAGGTCATGATCTCATGGTTTATGAGTTCTAGCCCCGCCATCAGGCTCTGCACAGTCCAGAAGCTGCTTAAGATTCTCTGTCTCCTTCTATTTCTGCTCAGGATCTCTCTCTCTCTCAACCTCTCTCATTTTTATTTTTTATTTTATTTTTTTTAAGTTCATTTATTTTGAGAGAATGCGCATGCATGTAAGAAGGAGAGGGGCAAAGAGTGTGAGAGAGAATACCAAGCAGGTGCTGCAGTGTCAGCCAGCACAGAGCCCAACAGCAGGGCTCAATATCGTGAACTATGAGATCACAACCTGAGCCTAAATCAAGAGTCAGATGCTTAAAAAACTGAGCCACCCAGGCACCCCTGGATCATCATTTTTAAAGCATATTTTCTTTGGGCCAGGTATTGTTTACAAATAATAGAAGATGGCTCTTTCATCTCTGCCTCTGAAATAACTATGCCCATATTGTATAGGAAATCATGTGTTGGTGAAAAATAAGATAGGAAAGTTTTCAAAAGAAAGTATGTGATCAGTTGCGCAACTCTGAAGGTACCAAAGACCACTGAATGACACACTTTTTTTAAGTTTATTTATTCTGAGAGAGAGAGAGATAGAGAGAGCAGGGGGAGGGCAGAAAGAGAGGAAGAGAGAGAATTCCAAGTAGTCTCTGCACTGTCAGCACAGAGCCGGATGCAGGGCTCAATCCCACAAACCATGACATAATGACCTGAGCCAAGATTAGGAGTCAGACACTTAACTGACTGAGCCACCCAGGCATCCTGAATGATACATTTTAAATAGGTGAATCATCGGGTACATAAATTAGTCTCAATAAAGCTGTTACAAACAATAATAATAATATTAGAGATGCTATGAGGAATGATTAATGAGATATGATTTCTACTAATAGCTAATATGTATTAATATAATCAACATAATAGCTAGCATTTATTAATATAGATGTAATAGCTAACATTTGTTAGTATGGTAAATATAGTAACTAGTACTTATTACCAACTATGTGACAGGCACCAAAAAAAAAAAAAGTACATGATCAAAAATTACAAAAGTAGGGGCGCCTGGGTGGCTTAGTCGGTTAAGCGTCCGACTTTCGCTTAGGTCATGATCTCGCGGTTCGTGGGTTCGAGCCCCGCGTCGGGCTCTGTGCTGACTGCCAGCTCAGAGCCTGGAGCCTGCTTCAGTCTGTGACTCCCTCTCTCTCTGACCCTCCCCTGTTCACGCTGTCTCTCTCTCTCCTAGAAAAAAAAAAAAAAAACCTATTAAAAAAAAAATTACAAAAGCAAATGCCCAAAGACAGTTTGGTATCTTTACCAAAGATACCACTACTACATTAGATAGTTATGGTACTACATTACTACAAAGATAGTTATGGTAGGGCTTTTTTATGACCTTTAAAGTTTGGATACAAGATTGGAGAACACGGGAGTATTGGTTTTCAATTCAAGAAAGATTTACTGCATGTTACTGTGGGACCAGTTCCCTTACCCTCATTCCTGCCACAAATTTCAGTGGAAAGAAGTTTGGTAGGGAAAAAAATAGCAAATTGCTAATCCAGTAAAACTTAAGTAACAGAACCCAATTGTCTCAAATTCTGTCAGTGTAGTGGTTAAGAATACGGGCTCTGGTGACAGACAGATCTGGGCTTCCGGCCTGGATGTTTAAACTTGGGCAAAATATATAACATCTTTAAGCCTCAGCTTCCTCATTTCTAAATTGAGGTATTAACCCCACAGAACACCTGTACTTATTAAATTACCTAAGGTAGGTGCAGTATACACTTATTAGCCAAGTAACTTTTGCTGGGAAGTCTTTCTCCTCTGGCACTGGAATTAGAGCCACGGTCCCAGGATGGCTAACTGAAACCAAGCTAGGTCAACCTGGCCTTTTCACAGGACTTTTCAATTTAAAACCAGAGAGAACAGGTCTGAGTTCTCCCCTAGAACACGGATGACAGGCAGGAGTAGTAAGAGCCACACTTCATGACATGTGGAGGGAGATAAGTCATCTGAGAGAACACTGTTGTCAAGAAGAAAGAAGTAAATTTGAAAGGAAGAGAGAGAAAAGAAAAAACAACAGTTATATCCTAAGAATTCAAGAACCCCACATGTACCAAAGGAATCCTACCTAAGACAAAACTTAGCACAATGTCTGCATCATCTTACCTCAATATACTGGCATTACTGTTTGCTCACAATCAGATTATCACTCCTATTTCCCTGCTACACTTAAAGAGGAAAAATTAAGATGCCTAAATAAAGCTTGCATTATAAATTTAGTAAAATAATAATCTTATGCTATCACTTAGAATCTCTACCCATTCAAACCTTCTATACTTTTTTGTGGCTATACCTCACATTTATTCTGTACACTATGTTCTACAGAGAATTTCCATGTAGTGTAGCTCCTTCCAGTAGAGACATAATGCAAGCCACAAATATGAGTCATATATATAATTTTTAAATCTCTAGTAAACACATTTTTAAAATATTTTAATATTTATTTATTTATTTATTTATTTTGAGACAAAGAGAAAGAGCAGGGAAGGGGCAGAGAGACAGGGAGAGAGAAGAGGGAGGGAAAGAATCCCAAGCAGGCTCCATGCTGTCAGTGCAAAGCCCAACGTGGGCTTGATTTCACGATCCATGAGATCATGACCTGAACTGAAATCAAGAGCCAGGTGCTTAACTACTGAGCCACCCAGGTACCCTGTAGCCACATTAAAAAAAGAAGAATAGGAAGAAAGAAGAAGAAGGAGGAGGAGGAGGAACAAGTGGATTAATTTTAATATATTTTATTTACTTCAATGAACACAATATATTGCCATTTCAACATGTAGTCTACATGTGGAAATCAGTAATCAGGAAGATCCTTTATATTTTTTCATAGCAAGCTTCAAAACCCAGTTTGCATTTTATACATAAAACACATCTCAATTCAGATGATCCACATTTCAAGTACTCAAAGACCATTGGGTGCTAGTGGCTACCATGTTAGTGAAGATATAAATTGTCTCAGTGAATCTCCACATTAATTCTAAGAAGACTGAAGCTTTTATAACTATAGATGAGAAAACTGAAATTCAAATAAAGTTAGTAATTTTTTCATAGTCAACAGCTACAAAGTAGAAAGCCCAGGCTTAAATCTTGGTCTTTGGCCTCCAAATTTTATGCTAACTGTACAGTAAGAACTGATGTTCAACGTGACTCTAAAATAGAGCAGATCAAATAAATTAATAATGATGTGGCTTCATCTATAAAATGAAAGGGTGGACAGGTGGCCTTTGAGCATTAGTGCTGTATCTTCTGATTGATCATTCAGGACATAGAGCCTGCCAATGGGACAGAGGAGCTCAAATGGGAATGGGAATAATCCCAACTTCTCTATATCTACTGATTCATGAGCATATTGAATCCCTATCACAAATGGAAGTGTTCTCTCCACTACACCTTCTTTTCTAACTAGTTATCACTCCATTCACAGAATCAAAATCAAAATTTTGTGAATAAAACTGTTCACTGAAACAGTCTGCTGTGGTCAACAATGTAATTTTAACACCTGAACTAGTCCAGCAAAATGGTGTCTTTAATGAACAGTGAGAAATGGAGAGCACATACTTTCGTCTGTTGTCAGTGTCCCAACCCTCCCACCATTTACAAGGGGGAGACTGCCCTTTCCTCAGAAGTTATAGTTGACAGGTTAAGCTTTGAAAAGAGAAATGGACATTGCCAATAATATCTTAACTGTTACAATTTTCTCTGGATCTTTTCATCACATAAAATGCATTGTTTCTTCACTGCAGAAGCAGACTATAAATCCTGGAAATTACAAGAAACTTGCTTTCTAATCAAGATAACTGTGTAAGTGTTTAACATAGTGCCTGGAACACAGCAATTTATTGTTGGTTTCCTATGCATCATAGATTAAACCACATTGTCGAGAATTATTTAATGCCTGTGAAATACCTACAGCATAATATTACGGAAAATTATCAGAATACAAATCAGATTCTAGATATGAATCATATTCTTTTTTAAAAAAGAAAAAGTCTGTCTCTATATGTGCATAGACAAAACAATGGAAGAAAATACACCAATATATTTACAGTAATTATCTTTACATAGTAGCATTAAGAATGCTTACTTTTGCATGGTGTAGAAGATTGTTTGCAAAAATTGCTGCATTCACCCCCCCACCTCCCACTGCCACTCCTTGCCATACGTACCACTTTGCAAAACTCCTTCACATCTCCTTTTACCAAGAGGTAGTTTACTTCCTCACCCCTTGAATCTGGACTCCTTAAAACTTGCTTGAACAACAGAGGGTATTATGGACTAAATGTCTGTGTCTCCCCAAATTCATCTGTTATAGCTCCAAACACAATATGGAGGTTGGGGCTTTGAGAGGTAATTAAGTATTGGTGAGATAATGAGCATTGGGGCCCCAGTGATGGGACTAATGTCCTTATAAAAAGAAGAGAGGCCAAAGCCTTTTCTCTCTCCATCATGTGAGGAAATGGCAAGAAGGTGGCCTTCTGCAAGCCAGGAAGAGGGAGCCTTCTGCAAGCCAGGAAGAAGGATCTTACCAGGAATCTTATATCCTGGCACCTTGGACCTCCCACCCTAACAACTGTAAGAAATAAATGTCTGTTGTTTAGACTACCCAGTCTATTGGAATGGACTAAGACAGAGGGGGCATTGTACCAGTTCCAAGCCTAGTCCCAGCAGGCATGGTGGACTCCTGTTTGCTCTCTTGGACTCTCCTCCCCTTCCCTAGGAGAATGACCTCAAGCTAGTCTTCCATAGGTTGGGAGACTTCATGGAAGAGCTGGTCCAGTCATCCCACACTTGAGAGCAAGCCTCAATGACAACAGCCAAGACTGGCCCAGATCAGAACTGCCCAGCAGAGCCCACCTCCTGGACAAAAGAAATGTGAGCTGAATAAATATAGTCTTAAACCACTAAGTTTTGGGTAGTCTGTTATGCAGCAAGCCTAGTTGATTAATATGTGTTTTCCAGAGTTTCTACAGTGAAAACTATAGTGTGCATTTAAAAAACAATAAAAGGGGTGCCTGGGTGGCTCAGTCGGTTAAGCATCCAATTTCATCTCAGGTCATGATCTCACAGTTCATGAGTTCAAGTTTCACGTCAGGCTCTGTGCTGACAGCTCAGAGCCTGGAGCCTGCTTCAGATTCTGTGTCTCCTTCTCTCTCTGCCCCTCCCCTGCTCATGCTCTCTCAAAAATAAACATTAAAATTTTTTAAAAATAAAAATACAAAACAAAACGACCCCACCTTCATCATAAACAAAAAAGGGAGGAGGAGAGGAAGGGTTTAAGACAAAACACAGATCTGGATTCAAATCCTGACTCCACCATCCAGTAGCTATATTAGCCAATTATTCAAAACATGTTGAACTTTTCTAATATTACCTACATCAAAGAGTTGCTTTTAAAATTAAAGGTGATATTTATAGTATCTGGCAGAGTAGTTTAATGGGCACTCAGTACATCCTAGATCCTTTCCTAATCTTCTTCTTCCTTATATTCCCAGCAATGCCTCTATTTTATGGAAACAGCTCAGCTTTATCCCACTCAAGCTGGCAATGCTTGAGTTCACATTTATTCTCAATACATTTTCATCTCCTTTCCCAGATAGAACAAGCTCAATTACTTAAAATCCACTTAACTATGTCCTTATGTACTTTTAGCTGTGGAAAAAATGTTAAATAATAGAATGCTACAACTATTTTTTTTTTTTTTGAGAGATAGAGCATGAGCAAGAGAGAGGAGTAGAGGGAGAAAGAGGGACTCTTAAGCAGGCTCCACATTCAACACACAGCCCATCATGGGGCTCAGTCTCATCACCCTGGGATCATGACCTGAGCCACAATCAAGAGTCAGATGCTCAGCTGACTGAGCCACCCAGGCATCCCTGCTATAACTTTACTAATAGTTAACTTTTCCCGGATCATTTTATTATGAAATTTTCATACATTCTGCAAAGTTGAAAGAGTTTCACAATATCCACATATCTAATACCTAGATTCAACAATTGAAAACATTTTACCAGTTTTCTTTATCTAGATATTTGAGGTTTTTTTCTTTTTGTTGAAATCACTACAAATGAATTGAGACATCACATTACTTTATCTCTGAATTCTTCATCATGCATCTCCAAATAAGGACATTCTCCTATACAACCACAAAATTAATAATAATTTCCCAATGTATCTAACACCTATTTTTTAATTCAAATGTCCTAAATTGTCCCCAAAATGTCTTTTACAACAGCTGACTTTGTTAATACCTTACCTATAGATGTATACATATAGATATGACAACAATACTTTTAGGTTGATATTATTAATCCCATTTATAGTTGAGGATAATTTCAGAATGTTAATTTACCTTGTGAAAGATCATACAGGTAGGGAGTTTGTGGCAAGGTCATTATTTAATCTTGTTTAACAGGTTTTAATATATCAGGCTGACAAATGAACAAATGAATTTTAAAACTTTTTAGATAAATACACCCTAAAATAATAAAGCCTCTAGAAAAAAGAATAAAACAATATCTTCATGACATTGAGGCAAGCAATTGAGACACTGAAATACTTCAAGACCCCAGAAGTATTAACTATAAAGTAAAAATTAATAAAGTATACTACATTAAAATTTTTGTTTGTCAAAAGACAACATTAAGGGCACCTGGGTGGCTCAGTCAGTTAAGCGTCTGACTTCGGCTCAGGTCATGATCTCACAGTTTGTGGGTTCGAGTCCCGTGTCAGGCTCTGTGTTGGCAGCTAGCTCAGAGCATGGAGCCTGTTTCAGATTCTGTGTCTCCCTCTCTCTCTGACCCTCCCTGTTCATGCTGTCTCTCTCTCTCTCTCAGAAATAAATAAAACATAAAAAAAAGACTGTGTGCTAAAAAAAAAAAAAAAAAAAGACATCATTAAGAAAAGGCAAGCCACATATGCAAGATTTTTCAACACATATATCCAAAGGATCACTTCCAGAATATATAAATCAATAAGAAAATGGCAGAAAACCCAACAGAAAATTTGGCAAAAGTCATAATCAGGCCTTTCACAAAAAAACATATATAAATGTCCAATAAACTACTGGAAAGATGTTTAATCTTATATTCATCATGGAAATTCAAATTAAAACCACAGTGATAGACTACTACACACCAACCAGAATTACTAAAATTAATTTTTTTTAAAAAAACAGATAATACCAAATGTTGGTAAGATGTTGACCATCTAGAAATCTCATACACTGATTATGGAAGTAAAACTTGGTGTAATCACTTTGTAAAACTGTTTGGCGGTATTTACCAAAGTTCAATGTACACATCCACTATGATCTAGCAATTTCACTTTTAGCACACAGCCAACAGGGATAAGTGTACCAACAGACACACAGAGAAAGTTCATAGCAGTACTTTTTGTACTATGCCCCAACCACAAATTACCTAAGTTTCTGTCTGTCAAAATTAAAATTTAAAAGGTATAGTGGTATATTTACTCTCTGGAATACTCTATAGCAATGAAAATGCACTACAATCACCACCTAGCATGGCTGGATCTCACAAATATAACATTGGGGAAAAAGAACCCAGAACAAAAGATTATATACTGAACGATTCCATTTGCATAAAATTCAAAAACAAGCAAAAAGTAATCTATAGTGGTAGACCTCACATTAGTAGTTACTCAGCTGAGGATGGGTGGTGGCCAGAAGAGGGCTCTGGGTTGATACAAATCTGTTACTAGACTTGGATGCTAATTTCACAAGTGTATAAACTTTATAAAAATTCATCAACCTGAACACTTAGAGGTTGTGTGTGCTTTTCTATATACTTAAGTTAAAAGTTTGCTTTAAAATTCAATATTTTCAGGGGGCGGCTGGGTGGCTTAGTCGGTTGAGCGTCTGACTTTCGCTTAGGTCATGATCTCGTGGTTCGTGGGTTCGGGCCCCACGTCGGGCTCTGTGCTGACTGCCAGCTCGGAGCCTGGAGCCTGTTTCGGAGTCTGTGACTCCCTCTCTCTCTGACCCTCCCCTGCTCACGCTGTCTCTCTCTCCTAGAAATAAATTTAAAAAAAAAAAAACCATTTAAAAAAATTCAATATTTTCAGGGTATTAGCACACTCACAAATCAATATGAAGAATTCCAAGACCAAAATTTACCATTTTGTCTCCTGAGAAGATTCTAAATATGCCCATTTGTGTAATGCTCTTATTTACTTTTAAATAGTGCCAACTTGGCCTTTCCCAGTGCTATCATTAGTTATAAATCTCTCATGTAAGGTTGAGCTTCTTGATTTTGCTTTCCCTTCAAACTTTTAACCTTTTCTTATGAATTTGGGGGAAACTAGCAACAAATTTTAAAAGGAAAAAACAGAATCAAGAAAGTTAAGACTAAGACATTAAACTGAATTATAATATAGAATCCTCTAAGGACCCAGGATATGATAGCACACCTGCCTCTGAGCAATGTAGTGAGGGGTAAAGGCAGTTAGATCTCCAGTAGACTCCTTTCCGTGGCTCATGTAGTGTCCCAGCAGAAGACAAAAGGTTTTCTTTGGAGAGAGCATCAGAAGGATCACTGGACAGGGCAACAGCAGGCAGAGTTTAAGGCTAAAGCCTTAAAATAATTGTTGACATTCTGAATGCTAAGACCCCTAGCATTCTTCCTGGCACCTCATGGGGTATACTGGCAACCTCTTAAATTAAATGACACAGCAAATGGAGGCAGGTAACTGGGGAAGTACTTAATCTTCGTTCAATCTATGAAGCTTAATAGAATGAGTCAGTTCCCCGAAGACTAAAAAGGTAAGATGAATAAAAGAAAATACATTGCAATAAGGAATAAATACTACTTGAGAGTCACTGAGGAAGTACCATTAAAGAAGGAGATAAGAGAGTTAGGCTAAAATGAACTACAAGAGAATCTCATTATTCCACTGATTCATGGACCTCTCATATAAATTCTTAAATATTTCACTTATAAGCTCATCAACTCCCTCCCATGTTTTTAAACTGCATTCCCTCATTTGCCTGCAATTTTTGAATGGACTTCTAATTTCTCTTAAGATTATTTCCCAGGGAGTGCCTGAGTGGCTCAGTCAGTTAAGCATCCAGCTCTTGGTTTAGGCTCAGATCATGATCCCACAGTTCACGGGTTCGAGCTCGCTTCAGGCTCCACACTGACAGTTTGAAGCTTGCTTGGGATTCTCTCTCCCTGTCTCTCTGCCCCTCTCTGTCTCTCTCTGTCTCTCTCTCTCTCTCAAAGCAAATAAATAACCTTTAAAAGAAGACTAGTTTCCAGCAAATCAACCATCATAAATATTTTATATGCAATAGTTTATCTGGAAAAGTAATACATATGGTACCTCTAACCTACCCACCCCACATTTCATTCACTCTTTCTTTTACTCAGTCATCCACTCACTGATTTGTGCATTTTATATGAGCTAGAAAGAATTTAGATAATGATATAACTATTATTATAAATAATAATTTTGTTCTCAAAACATCATTTTCATGTGGGCATTAGCTCTCACACTGTCACAGTTTCTTAAAAAGGCAAAACAGGGGCGCCTGGGTGGCTTAGTCGGTTAAGCGTCCGACTTTCACTTAGGTCACGATCTCGCGGTTCGTAGGTTCGAGCCCCGCGTCGGGCTCTGTGCTGACTGCCAGCTCAGAGCCTGGAGCCTGTTTCAGAGTCTGTCTCCCTCTCTCTCTCTGACCCTCCCCTGCTCACGCTGTCTTTCTCTCTCTCCTAGAAATAATTTTTATAAATTTTTTTAAAATTAAAAAAAATAAAAAGGCAAAACAGCATAGAGAACATTAGTTACAGGTCAGAGAAATCTATGTTGGAATCCTAGATCCACTGCTTACCCGTTGTTTGACTCTTTATAGATTATTTCATGATTCGGATCCTTAATGCCCTCATCAATAAAATGGACATATTAATACCCCCAGTGTCACTGCTAGTTTTCAATGAGATAATATATGCTAGCACATAGTAAAAGGTAAGTAAGAAGCAACTTATTATTTTTTGAATATTAATAACATATTTCTTGGGGCGCCTGGGTGACTCAGTCAGTTAAGCGTCCGACTTCGGCTCAGGTCATAATCTCACTGTTTGTGGGTTCGAGCCCCGCATCAGGCTCTGTGTTGATAGCTAGCTCAGAGCCTAGAGCCTGCGTCTGATTCTGTGTCTTCCTCTTTCTTTGACCCTCTCCTGCTCACGCTGTCTCTCTCTCTCAAAAAAAAAATTAAATGAATAAAATGTTTTTTAAAATATTTAAAAAATAACCTATTTCTTATATCTAAGATTTAAAATTATATGCATTACCTCACCTGAGTTTTATCAAGACTAACACATTGCTCTCATCATTGCTGTTATGGTTTTCTACATTTATCAAACAAGATGTAAGAGATTGTCCATGGCCTTTCAATCCTAAGAAGTGATCTCTAGGTGATCAAAAAACACAAACAAAAATAGATGACCACTTGGAATTCTGCTAGTCACATGGCTAATGCAGAGTCCTGATTAACAAAACACAATTAGGCTCTGGTTGTATGAGAGAAGAATATACACACAATAAGAGTCAGTTTCACTCAGCACATGTTCACTGGTCTCCCAAATTGCTAGGCATACATTTACTCTTTCAATGTATCCTGGGCCTCAACTTTGCAACAGGCATAGTGCTGGGCCCTGGATTAGATACATCCTCAAATCTAAAATACAGCATTGAATAAAGTAGACACCATAAAAGGAAGGAGTGGGGGGGATTTAGAGAAAGGGAAATGGTTGGGAACCCCAGGGGTAGGCAAGGGTTATTTCCTGATAACCTCATATCACAGCAACTCAGAACAGTGGTTGGCATAGTGTGCACTTTATACGATTAGAATGGAGCCTCTCAATCAGGTGATAACACAGAAAAGACTGCAGGGAATACACTCTTTGAAATGGGTCTTCAAAAAGAGCAAATCTCAGGATGCCTGGGTGACTCAGTTAGTTTAACAATCAGCTTTGGCTCAGGTCATGATCTCACTCACTGTTTGTGGGTTCGAGCCCCATGTCGGGGCTCTTTGCTGACAACTCAGAGCCTGGAGCCTTCTTCAGGTCCTGTGTCTCCCTCTCTCTCTGCCCCTCACCCACTAATGCACTGTCTCTCTCAAAAATAAGTGAAAATTTTTTTTAATTTAAAAAGAATACATCTTACTTGACCAACTGAATTGGGAAGAGTCACTTCATATATTCTCAGCAATAAAAGACTCCCCCAGACCTAGAGAAGGAAAACAAAACTGGCCAATCAGTATATCCATCTTGTGGCTTTAAGGAGGGTTGGGGAGGTGGAGAGCTAAAATGGTTTTTCACATGCCCTAAATAGAGCCTTTTACTTAAAAGCCTGAAATACTGAAATTGGTTTGCCTTGCAATGAACAGTACAGATAAAGCGTTCTACTATTATAGGACTTCCTCTAGTAGTCTGATTAACTTTTCTTCCAAGCCTGGAGAAAAAAAAAATTCCTAAAATGCTTGACTAGAAAGGAATGAAATACTTATCCCTGCTGTCATATGGATAAACCTTGAAAATACTACATGAAGTGAACGATGCCAGACACAAAAGACCAGTTATTGTATTACTCCATTTATATGAGAAATCAAGGAAAGGCAAATCCATAGAGATAGAAAAGTGGACTAGTAGTGTAGCCAGGGGCTGCAGAAAAGGGGAAAAGAGGGAAGAGTATGAGTGGGTACTTAGTTTCTTTGTAGGCAATGAAAATGCTATGGAATTAGATAGCAGCGATTGGTTGCACAATTTTGGGAATATACTAAAACCTCCTTACTGTATAGCACTGTAAAAGGGGGAATTTTATGGTATGTGAATTATATGTCAGTTAAAAAAAGAAAACAGAAAAGAGCCCATTGGAATTTTATTAGAAATGTTCAACTTAATTTTTTTGGTGTTTGGTTGGTTGGTTTAAGCTATGTAATTCTTTCCTCAGAGGAAATCTTAACCCATATGAAAAAACATCTCTACAGAACTACAGCACTCGAGAAAGCCAGTTTGAAAATCTCTATAACAAAATCAACTCTCTCATTTACATGGTTGGGGAAAACAAGACCCAAACGTGAAGTCACTGAGTCAAACTGTGTTGGGGACTGGACTGTAAGTAGGAAAATTTCCAGCCTCTGAACCTCCAGGGCAATGGAGTTTTCATTCTCCCTGGCCTCCTCATTTATTTAAACATCTCAAAAATTCCTCCAAAAGAAATAAGAAAGGTTATCTAAAGAACAACAACAACAACGAAAATGTCAATTTGTACTCTATCTGCTATCTGATTTGTCTACCTTGCTATTTGGATTATTCTCCTAAATCATAAACATGGTTCTGTTACAAGGAGAGTCTGAAAGGAGAAAGTACCAGTTTCTAAACCTTCTTTTTTTTCCTTTTTTTTAAAAGCTTATTTATTTTTGAGAGAGAGAGCAAGCAGGGGAGAGGCAGAGAGAGAAGGAGAGAGAGAGAATCCCAAGTAGGCTCTGCACCATCAGAGCAGAGCCTGATGTGGGGCTCTAACTCACGAACTCATGAGATCATGACCTGAGCCGAAATCAGGAGTTGGATGCTTAACTGACTGAGCCACCCAGGTGCCCCCTAAATCTTCTTTTAACAACTGAAGGCCTATTTATTATTATGAAATATTTTGAATATCGCAGTATTTTGCAGATACTAAAAAGTGGAAGGTGTCTGGGCAGTCTTGTGGAAATAAAAGGAAATATGATATCAACAAGATATGGAAATGTATCTTTATATATATGGAAATATAAAGATATGCACAGAAAGGGGATACATTCAAATGTTGACAGTGATCTCTAAAGTATGGATTAATAGATGGTTTTACATCTTTCTCTGTGCTTTTCTGAACTTTCATACTTCCTTTTGAGAACATATATACATTTTAATTACACTGAATGGAGTCAGTCCAGTGTCCAACTATGTGTCAGGCACAGTATTAGGTGCTTTTTACGTATTATTTCTAATTTCACAGCAACCCTATAAGTTGGGTATTACTATTTCAGTTTTGAAGTGAAGAGATTAAGGCTCAGAAGTTACGGAACTTGTCCATTTGGTTAGTCTAAGAGCAGGGATTGAAAGATGGCTGTCTTTTTTCTCTTCTTTTGTTTTCTTGCCCCTCTCTCCCTCCTTCCTTCCCTTTTCTTTCCTTCCTTCCATTTTACAGTATGTGCCGAGAGTTGATAGCATGCCAGAACTTAATCTAGTAACTAAAAGTATGAAAAGTGACATGAAAGGGAAAACACAGGATGCTCTGAGAGTCTGTTATAAGGCAGGGTATGCAGAGGGGACGTGGAGTCAAGAAAGCCTCCCAGAGTAAGCTACTATCCAAAAGAGGAATAGCGCTCAGCCTGGAAAGAGGCGGGTAAATACATTCCAAACAGACAGAACAGCATGCTGGGCACCCAAAACTCTAGTCTTTGAAAAAGTTAAAATGAATCCAGGATGACTTAATGACCTACTATCAATTCCAACGGGTATGTGTCCACGTGTGTGTATAAATAAAACACCCTCATCACATCATCAGGAGGCCAAATCATGCCAGAGTAGAAAGGAAAGAGGAGACACCAACCACTCTTCCTTCTCCTTTCTGCTTCTCTATCTCAATTAAGGCAAGTCCCCTCCCCTGCAGCCCCTTCTCTTGAAATCCTCTCTTTCTAACACTGGTTCCCATATTTTTCCATTTATTTCAAGCAGCAAGAGTCACAGCTGGGTTCAATCTCTGCACCCGCACCCTCCACCCCCAGTTTAGAAGAAGTATTCTAAATTTAAAACACACGCACCAAACTAAAAATGGCTAAAAAGGGAAACAAAGTACCTTGTGCTGGGATCCTGTTAGATTTCACAGACACAAATTACCTTCTTCTAAGCATATGAGTCAAGTGATTCTTAGGTAATAAAATAACCATCTTCAAGTTCACATGAGATAAAAGTGTCTTTTTTTTAATGATTGAAGAGGGCAGAAAAAGGGTGGGGAGTTAGGTGTTGACTCATGTAAGGCACATTTGGGGCTCTGCGAATGTCATCCAGCTCAAGTGCAGGCTGGACCTCTCCTTGCCCCCTTTCTGAATCAACCCCCTGAAAAGCAAGATAGAACGAGGAGTGAGAAGCCTGGCTGCCAGTCCCTGCCCACCCCCAAACAGTTTCCCCTTTCCAAGTTTTGGTTTCCTCATTCCTAATCGTTTCAGGGATTTGGAGGCCAACCTTGATTCTTAAGCTCTTTTGTCCTTGACACTTTTTTTTTGCATTTAACATGAAAATGTTAGTTCTTTTAAAAAAATTTTATTCAAGTACATAAGACATACTGAAAAGTGATCCAATTGTGTTCAGCTTTATGAATTTTCACAAACTGAATGGGCCTAAAAAAAAAAAAAAAAAAAAAAAAAAAAAACCAAAAAAAGGAAAAAAAAAAAAAAAAAACAGCCAAAATAAGGAATAGAACATTACCAGTACTGGAGTAGGGAAAACATCTGAAAAGACTAAAAACTGGGTGCTAGTTTATTTGATTTTAACAGGAAATTTTGGGAAACATGAAAAACATTTCCACAAATGGGTAATGCACCAATCACTCAGTCACCCTTCAGTTTTATGCCACACTTGAAGAGAGCTATTTATTGCCCTGACCTAATTCCTAGAACTATAAAAATGTGTATTTGAGAAGGAAGGAGTCTAGTGTACAAGTGTTCAAAAAATATGAACAAGTTAATGAACTGAACTTGAATTTGAGAAACTGAGGACACAGAGAATGAGATGAAGCTTATGGGTGTGGCCAGCACCATGCATAACCCTGCATCTGGACAAGGACATTGAAAAAAAACACCTACTCAGCTATAGTAAAAGATCTGAATCAGGTTTTCTAAAACTTAAGGTAATGCATGCATTCAAATTATTTTGTGAATTTTAGAATCATAGGGAATTTGGGAGGTAAGAGTTGACAATTCCAAATCATAAAATCACAAAAGTATTAAACATTTGGATGGAGGACCAGACTCAGGAAAATGAAGAACTCTTTTAGTATACATATTCTCTGGAACAAGGCAAAACAAATATATACACATCTCAGAGAAAATATGCAGAAAGAAGATACTAACATGCTTTTAAAAAGCAAGAAACAGTCATTTGAAATCGACTGCACACACCATTTATTATTATTTACAGAAGATGTTTAAGATGTTTAAGATGTCATTGATACCCTTTTTTTTTCTTTTTTGCTCTTTGTTTTTAGTTTTTAATAGAGCCTACATTAAAATGAAACAGAACAAACATGGTCTGGTTCAACTTTCAGCTATCACAGAGTGGAATATAGCAGACCAATAGTTATGCTGAGGGCAGTCAGAAAGCCAGATAAAATCCAAAAACATCTGTTTGAAGCAAAGGTAGAGCTACTGATCAGTCAAGATTTGAGGATCCAGATCCTGAGGAAACATGAGGCATACTGGGGTAAGCCCAGCTTTCTGAAAGCCCATTTTTCTCTGTAGGGTATTTGCCAGTTCTTGGCATGGGGCAAGAAGTTGAGAAGCCAGGCAGAGGACAGCTGCTAAAAGGCAGAGAAGCTGCAGAATTTTAGACATTCTTATGGGGCTGCAGCAATAAAAAGTGGAGTTTAGGACTGAAAAGGCATATATATCCTCGAGGCTCAAAGAAGTGAACCTGACATGAGCTTTCTCCTTGAAGTATTGTTAACTGAGCTGCAGAGGATAAGAGGCTCCAAAGCCAAGGAGATCAAAGGCAGAATGAGCACTTTGGGCAGTGAAGAGTATTCAGTGGACTCACAGTATTAGGAAGACAAAAAACTGAGTTTAGGACCTGCTGAGAGAAACATCTCAGGCTCTCAATCAGTACTCTGGGCACCTAGGAAACCCAGAAGTACACCAAATCTTAAAAGTCTGCAAAACTCACTTAGACTGAGTGATTGATTAGATTGAAGTACTCTTTCTACTCTGGGCAAAGAATAGGGTAAATACTCTTATAAAGGAGATGACATCATCCAGAACATCTTCATACACAATATTAGACATTTAATAATAAATTCCAGGGGCACCTGGATGGCTCAGTTAGTTAAGCATCCAACTTCAGCTCTGGTCATGATCTCATGGTTCGAAGGTTCCTCATGGTTTGTGGGTTTGAGCCCTTGAGCTGTCAGCACAGAGCCTGGAGCCTGCTTTAGATTCTGTGTCTCCTTCTTTTTCTGTATCTCTCCTCCCCTCCCCCTCCTCTCCCCTCCCCTCCCCTCTCCTCTCCTCCCCTCCCTCTCTCTCTCTCTCTCAAAAATGAATAAACATTTTTTTTTAAAAAACTGCCAGGCATATGAAGAAAGAGAACCAAGAAGAAAAGCAGAAAATATAAACAGATTCACAGATGGCCCATACATAGGAGTTAATAAGGGGCACCTAGGTGGCTCAGTCCATTAAGCATCCAGCTCTTGATTTTGGCTCAGGTCATGATCTCACAGTCATGGAATTGAGCCTCAATATAGAAAAAAAATGAAGACTAAGAGTAGAAATAATAAAATCAAATATGTATGGAACAGAATAAAAAGTTATAACATAAAAGTAATTAGAGTCCCAAAGTGGGAGAAGTAAAAACAATATGTTGAAAAGATAACAGCAGAGAATTATGAGAATTACAAACAACATCAAGCCACATAGATTCAAGAAGGGCTGAAAGCCCCAAGCAGGATAAACAGAAGGAAAATCACACCTAGCAAAACTGCTGAAGACCAAATATATAAAGAAAGGTCTTTAAAAATTGCCAAAAAAAGAAGACACAACATTAACAGCAACAATAAAACTAACACCGAGGGTGCCTGGGTGGCTCTGTTGGTTAGGGACTCTTGATTTAGACTCAGGTCTTTCTCTGGAAGTTTCATGAGTTCAAGCCATGCATGGGGCTCTGCACAATGACCATACATAGCCTGCTTGAGATTCTCCCTCTTCCTCTCTTTCTGCCTCTCCCCCACTCTTGTTCTCTCTCTCTCTCTCAAAATAAATAAATACACTTTTTAAAAAAAGCCAGCCACAGCGGAATGGCATCTGTAAAAAAATATTTTTAATGTTTTTTCATTTTTGAGAGACAGCAAGAGACAGGGTGTGAGTGGGAGAGGGGCAGAGAGAGAGAAAGGGAGACACAGAATCTTAAGCCACCTCCAAGTTGTCAGCCTGACGAGGGGCTCGAACTCATGGATCACGAGATCATGATCTGAGCTGAAGTCAAGCATTTAACAGACTGAGCCACCCAGGCACCCCTGAATGGAATCTCTAAAGTGCTGGGGGTGAAGGGGATGATCTTTCTCCCCAGAATTCTATATATCCATTGAAATTATCTTCAAAAGCAAAGGCAAAACGAATCATTTCCAGACCAAAAAACTAAGAATATTTTTATACCAGATATGCATTACAAGGAATACTAAAAGAAGTGGGGTTTTGGTTTGTTTGTTTGTTTTTTATGCAGAAGAAAAAGATACCAGAGGGAAAATACCGAACCAATGAAAAGCCATGGCTAGGGTAAAAATGTGAGTAAATCTCAATGGAGATTGACTATAAAAAACAACAATATCAGTATCTCATGGGGGATTAAATATATACATATATAATTAAAATAAACTATAATAAAGACACAATAGGCAGAAGGGGAAGGAGTATTGAGAAGGGTAAATGGAGTTAAAGTATCCTCAAAGCCTACCTTTGTCTGGAATGTGATTAAGTAAAAGTAGCACTGGCCTAACCAAATATACAGGGAAAGTAAAATAGAAACACATGTGTAACATGCTAGTAGAGAGGAAAAAGGGAAAGTTAAAATGTAAGGCTTGATCAATCCAAAAGAAAGCAGAAAGGAAAAAAAATCTTACGTAAAACAGATGGGACACAAATAGGAAACAAATTGTAACATGGTAGCCATATAGATCTTAATATATCAATAATTACATTAGATGCTTTAAATAATTGACCTAAACTGTCAGACCAGATTTTTAAAAATTCATTTATATGCTTCTTAAAAAAGATACAGCTCAAACATAAAGGCAAAATTAAATTGAAGTATAAAGAGGGAAAGAGATATACTAGATCACCTGGGTAGCTCAGTCAGATAAGCATTTGACTCTTAATTTTGGCTCAGGCCATGATCCCAGGGGACATGAGATCAAACCTCACATTGGTCTCCATGCTGAGCATAGAGTCTGCTTAAGATTCTCTCTCTCTCTCCCTCTCTCTCCCTTTGTCCCTCCCCTGTGTATGCACGTGCACACATGTGCACATGCTCTTTCTCTCAAAAGAAAGAAAAATATATACCAAGGCTCCACTAATATTAGAAAGACACACTTTAACATAGAACGTATTACTAGCTATGAGAGACATTTCTCAATAAATCTATAACAATCCTAAATGTATATGGTATGCACCAAAAATCACAGCCCCAAAATTAAATAAAGCAAAAGTTAGCAAATATAAAAAGAGTAACAGGCAAATCCAAAATCATAATAGGACAGTTTAATCTCTCCTAACAAACAGAAAGAGAAAAAAATAGGATATATAAGATCTGTGCTATAAGATTTTAAAAATTGATGGGGCACCGGGGTGGCTCAGTCGGTTAAGCGTCCGACTTTGGCTCAGGTTATGATTTCACGGTCCGTGGGTTCGAGCCCTGCGTCAGGCTCTGTGCTGATAGCTCAGAGCCTGGAGCCTGCTTCAGAGTCTGCGTCTCCCTCTCTCTCTCTGCCTCTCCCCTGCTCATGTTCTGTCTGTCTCTCTCTCTCTCTCAAAAATAAATAAACATTAAAAAAATTTTTAAACATTTTAAAAATTGACACAATTGACATATATAGAACGTGGAACCAAATAACCTCAATGAGCACATTCTTTTAAAGTAGACATGTAACATACGTATATAAAGTAGACAATATGCAGGGCCCAAAGTAAGTTGCAACAAATTTCAAAGACTAAAATCATCCAAAGTATGTTCTCTGATGACAAGTAAAATAAGCTAGAAACAAATAGCAAAGGAAAAAACAAAAACAAAAACAAAATAGAAACTCCACAACTGCTTAGTAATATAGAAGTACATTTCTAGGTGGATGAGGGATGGGTGAAATAGGTGATAGGGATTAGGGAAGGCACTTGTAATGAGCACTGGGTGATGTACAGAATTGTAGAATCACTATCTTGTACACCTGAAACTAATATAACACTGTAACTGGAATTAAAATAAATAAATAATTTTTTAAAAACAGAAATACATTTCTACCTGACCCTATGTGTCAAAATAAGAATCACAATGGAAATTATAAAATATTTGAAACTTAAACAATATAAATTTAAATAACAGAAAAATTATAAAATATATTAAACTAAATGGCAATAAAAATATGACATAACAAAACTAAGCATGCAACTAAAGCTAACTGAAACACTTAAATGAAAATATATTTAGAAGAAAACTGATAATCAGAGATATAAACGTCTACCTTAAGAAAGAAACTAGAAAAAAATTCAGAAAATTGGAATCAAAAAATGTAAAAGTAAATAATAATGATACAAGTAAAAATTCATGAGATAGAAAATAAATTTATAATATGAAAGAACAACCAAGTTAAAAATACTAGCTTTTTGCAAAGATTAATGAAATTCATAAAACCTTGGGCATATGCATCCAAAAAAATGAGAATTACCATTATAAAAAACAGAGAGAAATACTGACATCAACAAAAAAAAAAAAAAATAGGAATAAGACCAAACAACCTACAAATATTAAGATCTTAAGAGGACATAAAGAAAACTACTACTTTTTTTTTACTACTAAAATTGAAAATTCATATAAAATGGACAAATTCCTAGAAAAACACAACTTACTAACACAAGAAGAAATAGAAAATCTGAATAAATCTGTATCTACTAAAATAAATGAATCCATATTTTAAAACCTTCCTACAACAAAATTTCCAGGCCCATATGGTTGCACAAGTAAATTCCTCTAGACATTTAAAGAATAATGCCAATCTTACAAAACCATGCCAGACAATAGAATAAAGAGGAAACATCTCCTAACTTGTTTTATAAGGTCAGCAAAACCTTGATGTCCAAACCTGGCAAGGGGCCACAACAACAGAAAACTGCAGATTAATCTCTCTTGTAAACAAAAATATTCCTCAACAGAATATTAGCAAGTCAAATCCAGCAATATGAACAAAGGAGGACATATCACAACTAAGTTGAGCAAAGTTAATTTAACACTCAAAAAAGGAATCAGTGTAGAGGCACCTGGGTGGTTCAGTTCACTGAGCGTTGACTCTTGATTTCAGCTCAGGTCATGATCTCGCAGTTCGTGAGCTCAAGCCCTGAGTCAGGCTCTGTGCTAATATCACAGAGCCTGCTTGGGATTCTCTCTCTTCCTCACTCTCTGCCCTTCCCCTACTCTTGCTCTCTCTCTCTCTCTCTCTCTTTCTCAAAATAAACTTTAAAAAAATCAATATAATTCATACTAACAAATTAAAATAGTACAATCATATGATATCACAATACAAAAAACTTTTGATAAAATTCATGATAAAAATTATGGGGCGCCCGGGTGGCGTAGTCGGTTGGGCGTCCGACTTTCGCTCGGGTCATGATCTCGCGGTTCGTGGGTTCGAGCCCCGCGTCGGGCTCTGTGCTGACTGCCAGCTCAGAGCCTGGAGCCTGTTTCAGTCTGTGACTCCCTCTCTCTCTGACCCTCCCCTGCTCACGCTGTCTCTCTCTCTCTCCTAGAAATAAATAAAACATTTAAAAAAAATTTTAGAAAAAAAAAAAAAAATTCATGATAAAAATTTAGCATGCTAAGTATAGAAGATAACCTTTTTAATCTGAAATTTTAAAATGCCCAGGTGGGGTGCCAGGGTGGCTCAGTTGGTTAAGCATCTGACTTTGGCTCAGGTCATGATCTCAAGGTTTGTTGAGTTCAAGCCTCCCATTGGGCCCTGTGCTGACAGCTCAGAGCCTAGATCCTGCTTCAGATTCTGTGTCTCCCTCTCTGTCCTCTCCCACCCCTTTCAAAAATAAATAAAAAGTTAAAAAAAGTTCCTAGGTAAATCCTATATCAAATATTGTACTTATTGGTCAAATACTGATAGCTTTTCCTCTGAGATGAGGAACAAAATAAGGATACTCACCATCACCATCTCTATTCAATATAGTGAGAGAGATCCTAGCTAGTGCAATAATGCAAGTGATAAAAAGTCTAAGATTGGAAAGGAAAAAATACAACTGCCTCTAAAAATCTTAAAACTATTAAAATTAAAAGTGAATTAGGCAAGGCCACTGAAATAAGGTCAACAAATAAAAATCAGCTATATTTCTATATCCTAACAACAAGCAATAGAGAATGAAATTTTAAAATGCTAGTTGCAGTAGCATAAATAAAGAGCAATTATCAGTGACAGCATTTCTTAGAAGATTTATGACATCTATAACCCAGTATTTCTGCCATAAAGAGGGAAGTTTATGCTCAGCTCAATCCCATTGTGGTAGATTGTTCTAATTTTTTAAAGGAACCAGAAATATAGAATTGAATATATGATCTCCAAAATTTGTAATGTTGGCTCAAATCCTTTAAAATCATTAAGGAGATCAAAATAAAGTCATTTTATATACTCTAACACAAATATATATAAACATAAAATATTTTGTATTTCCCTGTGTAGTATCTCAAAATGAAACTGAAATTAAACAAAATTAAAACAAAATTTAACAAAAATATATATAATACACCAACTATAATGTAAAGGAAGTAAAAGAAACATTATTTATAATAAAACAGGGGTGCCTGGGTGGCTCAGTCAGTTAAGCATCCAACTCTTGGTTTCCGTTCCAGTGATGTAAGCCCCATATCGGGCTCCATGATGACAGTGTGGAGCCTACTTGGGAATCTCTCTCTTTCTCTCTCTTTCTCTCTCTCTCTGTCTCTCTCTCCCTTGCTCTCTGTCCCTCTCCCACTTGTGCACTCTCTCACTCTTTCTCTCTCTCTAAAGTAAATAAACTAAAAAAAAAAAATGAAACAAATGGATTTCAATATGCAAATAATCAAGCAGTACTATATTAGAATATATAATAAAGTAGTCACATACATGTACTTCTACTTAGATTGAATGAGACAGGTGCATTCTATTGGTTTCTCAAATACAAGTAGCATTGTTTTGGGTAAGTGGTTCTTCTGAACAAAAGTAAATATAATCTCAATTTACACAGCATTTGGAATCCTGGAAATTTCAGTGTATATATATTTCAGAATAAAACCAATGTATGTTCTAGGCTTCGAAAAGTATAGAAGGTTTTCACCTCTTCAGCAAAACATTTGAAAGTTGCACAGGACATGAGATAATTGGTCACTGAATGGAACATTCTGGAACATTGCAGGACATCTGCCACATTTCTGGTTTCTTCCCAATGAATGCTTCTAGAGCCCTTTACTTATTTCCATGTGTCCCCCAGAGAGTAGTATCGTGCCCATTTGAAAACCACTGTTATAGATCAGCCTCAAAACCCAGTTTTATCACATGCTAGCCCTGAAAACTAAGAAATCAGTCAGCCATTTACAGATTATCCCAGCCAACATATCATTTCTCCAACCTACCTAATCACAAGCAGCAACGACAAAAAGTCGTAACATTTTTTGATTTCCTTACTCTTACTGTATTTGGATTATAGACTGAAGGGATGTACACCACAGTCTTTTTAATATTTAGCACCCAGAAGTCTGGATCTAGCCATATTCAAATAATCAGATTTTATAATAACTTTCATTGAAAAACCAGATTCTTTCAACAAGTGCAGGCATAGACAATGCTCTACACCTGGCTTTACCACATGAAAATAAAAAAAGTTACATGTAACTTCATCTGCTCACAAAATGTCACGCTTGTTATTTTCAGGTAAAATATAGAAAATAACAAAGTTTAAAAACAGAACTTTTTGCCCTAAACTCTTGGAGAAGAAAAAAATTTTCCAACCAAATTTTCAAACTCTCCATTCCTATTCTTTCATACCACTGCTCTTAAAACCTTGTTGCATAAAATACTCAGAAAACTTACTAAAAATAAAAGGGAAATTGGAAGTTGAGTTGGAATGCCTATTTTCTCAAATAAACACAATCCAGAAAATTAGTCAAAAGCCATCATCTTTTATGGCTGTCATATGCCTTTTTTTTTTTTAATGTTTTTATTTATTTCTAGGAGAGAGAGAGAGACAGCATGAGCAGGGGAGGGTCAGAGAGAGAGGGAGTCACAGACTGAAACAGGCTCCAGGCTCTGAGCTGGCAGTCAGCACAGAGCCCGACGCGGGGCTCGAACCCACGAACCGCGAGATCATGACCTAAGCGAAAGTCGGACGCTTAACCGACTAAGCCACCCAGGCGCCCCTGTCATATGCCTTTTTATAATAAGTAAATTAATTCTAATAATAGATGATGTTGAAAATTTTATTAGTTGGAATACTACATGGCAATGAGAAAGAATTAAACCTGGCCATGTGTAGTAACATGAATGGAACTTGAGGGTGTTATGCTGAGCGAAATAAGTCAGGCAGAGAAGGACAAATACCATATGTTTGCACGTATAGGAGAATTAGAAGGGACTTAACAGAGGACCATGGGGGAGAAGAAGGAGGGAAATGGTGGGGGAGAGGGAGAGAGGCAAACCGTGAGAGACTTTTGAATGCTGAGAACAAACTGAGGACTGATGGGGGGAGGGGGAGATGGGCACGGAGGAGGGCACTTGTGGGGATGAGCACTGGGTGTTATATGGAAACCAACTTGACAATAAACTATTTTTAAAAAAGGGAAAAAAAAGAAAATCTTATTAGTAACTATGCAATTTCCATGTGAAATTCACCAACTCACCATGTGACTTAGTCTCAAGCTCTTGACTATCATGTGAATGATTTGGGAGGTAAAATGGCCTGGGTTTAAATCCTAATGCTGCTACTTACTATGTGTCCCTATACAAAATTCTTAATCCATTTCTTTACATGTACAATGCCCCCTACCTTACAGTGTTGTGACAATAGTTAAAGTACCTCACAGAGAGCTTTTCACATACCAGTTGTTCATTAAGTAGCAGCTATGGTTATTATTCAAATTAACTGTCATGTCTGCCAATATCTACTTATTAACACATTCAACTATTTTCTTCTTAGGTGCCTATGCATAATATTTTCTTCCGGCTTACAAAGCATTTTGAGATATGCAGGGTAAATGTTATACAATATCTTTTGTATTTAAAAGACTCACTGAACTGTCTTAAGACAAGATGAACCAAAAGGAGGAAAAAGAAAGGCATTAGTTAAATCCGAATTCCACATTTACCAAACATTAGTCATGTGATGATAGCTTATAAAAATTCAGTTTCTGCCTTTCAATATCCAGATAATTTATTTGCTTCTGTCAGTCTCTTCAGATTTTATCTGATTCTTTGTTTTAAGTCTTCCGAAACAATTCGCAACATTTTAACAGTTTTTCTATGGTACTTTCAGCATAAAGACTAACTTTTAGATATTCATGATTCATATTCAGGTCACCAATGGGTACTCTGGAACCATAAATAGCTCTCATGGTCTGGTTACCATGGTCACACCTTTTCCTCACGACCCAGCACACATGTCTCACATACACACACACACACACACACACACACACACACACACACTCACACTCACCCCACCCCACACTGTATACTCAGCTGGTCTCTGTCAACACATACCTATCTCCCAGCCCTGGAAAGATCTCTGTATGATCACTAATAATTTGGCTTGGAAGGATCTTGGGAGACCTTAGAAAAACAATCATTCAGAATCTTTTGGGGATCTTAGACCTTTTTGAAAATCTGAGAAAAACTATTGACGTTCTCCTCAAACATAAACAAGATGGATATGCATATAAAGCTGCATTTCACAGCCTTCTGGAAAACCACACTAATAAGCTGTGCTATATTTCAGGGTTTCTCAAACTCTCCGCTGGGATTCACTGTAAGAAGCAGACCTGACATCAAGACATCCCACACCTCCATACATAAACAAACATAGATATCTAAAACAGAAATTCCAGAAAACGATGTTTACCCTCATCAGCCACAGTGCTGACATTTTCTATTCTATGTCATCTTTCTAAAATGCTGCTTGAGACACACTACATGGTTTTATTACCACCCACAATCTGAAAAGCAGTGATTCAGTCTAACAATTCTTCATTTAAGAAATAAGGAAACAGATCCAAAGAAACAAAGGGCCTTATCCTTAGTCACTAATAAGTTAGGTGGTACAAGCCAGAACCTAACTATCTTGAAAGCTCTCTCCAAAACAAAGTGAAACAAAAATTCTAAATACCAACTCCCCTCAAAAAGCAGCCAGGGATTTGAACCTTAAAATGCGCTGACACACTGAGAAACTGAGTGTTAACATTCCAAACAATGGTGAATAGTAGCCTCATCCAAAGCCTCCCCAATTGAGGCAGTCCTAACTTTTTCTAAAACATGAGCATGGCCTAGCATGACATGGCATATAAGCAATTTTTTGTTTTCTTTCCAAAAACCCTTTCTCTGGCCACTGAAATCAACGCAGGGGAAGTCAACACACTCAAGTTCATTTTAAATACTTTAATTACATAGGCACAGGTTTTATGCCTTCACCAGAGGCTGGCTTTGAAACCCCAGTGGAGAGGGCCTCTTTTCCCTGGCCAGTCCCATGCTTACATAGCTCTTTTTCCCCACCTAAGGCTGCTTAATTAAAATTTAAACATCAAACCACACAGATCAATACGTGGATGTGAATGATCCAGGGCCTATTAGATGTTAATACTACCAACACCAGCTACCCCTGCCTCTTTTAAAGCCTCACTACAGAAAATAGCATTGCTTGGGAGCCTTCATCATAGTTTAGTAGATTAAAATACCAGTCTCCTCACTGGCATCAGGCTGTTTATGGCTTTCTTTTGGGGGGTGGGCGGGGTTCACTTTTTAATGTGGAATAAACATCACTCACCATCACATGTTGTGAATCTTATAACAAGCCGTAGAGTGTCTGGGAACTGGTCTGGGGAAGCCCAAGTCGGGCGGCCCTGCGTACAGGAAGGAAAAGGCTTGGGGCATGTGTCGTCTCCGCAGGTCACCCAAATAACTTGGCGTGGGAGAGACTCAGGGGGCGCAAGTAACCTCCCCCGGGCGCTGCACGCCAGCCTCCACCTGCGCACCCCAGCCCGGGTGCCCAAGGGCAAAACACTGGGGCCTCCTTAACGCAGAGCGCACAGGGAAAACAGGGTAGGGGCCAAATGCTGCGCAGCGGCTCCGGTGCGAGCCACCACACCCGCGGGGGCAAAAGGGAGGCCGGCAAACCCTAAAATCAGCGCTCGGGAAGCGGGGGCTGGGGACGCTGGCGCGGAGATGGCGTCTTCCGCTGCGGCGGCTTCCCAGGAGCTTTCCTGGAGGGGAGGGGGGGGGCGCTCTTCCGGGAGCCTGGCCCCTCTGCGCCTTCCACCGGCGCCCGGACAAGGAGCACGAGCAACGCAGCAGGAAGGAAGGGCTCCCTCCGGGAACACGGTTGGGGAACACGTGTAGCCTCCGGAGGCCTTGGGGTCTGCCGCCCCTCCCCCAACTGCGGCAGAAAATTTAAGGAGCCTCGGAATTTAAAACATCAGAATCCTCCAGGATCCCTGTTGTTGAACGAAAAATTTGGTTGGCTCATTTTAGTGAGCCCTGCCCTTCCCTGAGTTCTCATTTAAATCCTTTTCTCTCTCTCCCACCACGGTTCGGACCGAATTAGAGAGAAGGGGTGGGTGGTCGGGGGTAATGCACCAGGGACCTCTCCGGGCTGGAGGCTGGAGGGGTGGGGGCAGTTTGCTTCCGAATATCTCTGCAAGATAAACAGTTCTGAAGGTCAATGATGGCTCTCTCCATTGGGTCCTCCCGAAAGGACTGACGTTAAGGAATTCTCTGTCAACGTTTTTCTTGTGAACCCAAACTGTAAAAGTCCGAAGTATTTCAGATATTCCAATTACAATAATGCATCGAAAACCTACATATAAATTAACTACTGTGAACTCTCTCAAAATAAAATCACCAAAATCCTGGGAGCTATTATAAGCAAATCTATGAAATGGAAATATGTGTAACTCAGCCAGGACTAAATGAAGAATGCAAAAATATTGTTCTATTTGGTAGCACAAATATGGAAAATTGAATGACACAATATTTGGAAACTAAAAGCCAGTCACTTAAAAGAAAGTCATGTTTATTATATAACTAGAATTTTAAAATAACATACACACAGTAATTTATAGTCAGCCATTAATACAAACTAAATATATCTGTGGAGTGACATCTCATCCCTAGCATCTTTTAGCCTCCCCTCTGCAGTTGGCCCCTTACCTTTATTTTCAGAATCTTTCATTCTCTCTTTCCTCCCTCTGCTGCAAATGAGTAGGAAAGTCGGGCTGATTCTGCAAACCTGACTTTTGATTTGTCATTCACAGAAAGTCAGCGATCTCAGGGGCGAAGTCCCTCAACGGAAGAGCACCCGAGCTCTGATAATTGCATGCAAGTCAGTGTGCGGGGTGATAATTTTGCTTATGCTGGAGCTGAAAGGATGGGGATGAAGGCCGACGTAAACACAAATTCCAAAACATGGCATGGAACTGGATCTGGAGTCTAGGCTTGCCTTTCCTTTTCTAAGGTTAGGGAACCAACTGCTTAGTGCCTCCTTGGCTCTGTAGAGATTTGGTACCGATTGACAAGTGAATGTCTGTGCCACGTGCCATGTGCCAAGCTTATTCTCAAATGGAGACCTTAATTTTGGAGGGAATTAAGAGAACTGTGGTTTCTCTTTCATATTCGTTCATTCAACAAATATTTCTTTTACCTCTCTGTGGACCAGGCCTTATGCCAGGTAGTGAGGATACAACAGTGAAGGGGACCAGTCTCAGTCCTCAAGCTGCCCACAGGCTGTAACAATACAGAGGCTTATAGTGCAGTATGGTGACCTGTGTCTGTTGCACAGACACAGATTATTGAACCCAATTTATTCAGGTGTAAGTTGATAAAAGCTGAGCCAGAAATGGGGATGAGGAAGCCAGACCATAAAAGCCCTCCTTAGAGAGCAAGGAAGATTCAAGCAAATCTTTCAATCATCCAATTCAAGCTTACTTTCAATCATCACATAGATAGGATTCATTTCTTCATTTCTTCACTCAACAAATGTTTATTTGTGCCAGGTAGAATTGCATCTCTTAGGGATTCAGGAGCACAGAAAACAGACTCAGTCCTGCTCATGGCTATTACATTATTACATGTTGGTGGGAGTAGTCAAACAGACAATAAACAAATATAAACATATGATAAACAAAAATAAATGCCATGAGGAAAAATGAAGGATGGTAATGAAGGAACAGACAGGCCATTTTAGACAGGGTGGCTAGAGGAGGTGGTACTTAATTTATTTTATGAAACAGGGGTCAGTGTCATCATAGACCCTTCTGAACATCTTCACTCAGACATTGTCTTTTTTTTCTTCAATGTGTATTTCTTTTTGAGAGAGAGAAAGAGACAGAGTGTGAGCAGGGGAGAGGCAGGAGAGAGAAGGAGACACAGAACCGAAGCTGGCTCCAGGCTCTGAGCTGTCAGCACAGAGCACCACGTGGGACAGTGAGATCATGACCTGAGCTGAAGTCCAATGCTTAACTGACCGAGCCACCCACGCAGCCCCCAGATGTTGTCTTTTAAGTTCTGACTGCTCACAACCTCCTCTGCCCTAGGTGCTCTGTAGATAATGGGTACTGGTTATTCCCCTCTGTAGATCAGTCAACTGATCTCCAAAAAGATTAACTGATCCAATTCAGGACCTCACTAAGTTTGAGTAGAGCAATAACAAGAAATACACCTACCTATTCCTCTCATCCCCAGAAATTGCTGGGTGAAATGCAATATTGACATGGAAAATGTGCTGGAGTAGGAGTCGAGATAAGAGGGTTGAAGACCTGTCTCGACCACTATTAACTGAGTGCTGTAGGGTAGGTAACAACCTGTCTGGCACCAGTTTCCTCATCTGTAAAGTAGGGCCAATCATATCTGCCCTGTGTGCGTACCAGGCTTTTCAGAAGATCAAAAGGAAGAATAGATGTGGTACTTGGTAAACTAAGCCCTATATAAAGGTAAGGTATAATTAGCAACATACTAGGGCATATTTAAGAGAACTAATTGCTAGTGTTCACCTGGTCATTACTGCAGCCCAAGAGTCATATATAGCTGCAGAGTGAAAACTTGTTGTGGCCACTAGGGGTCCTGGAATTGATTTCTAGCTGCCACAATGTAAAGACTCCTTGAACGCTTGGGGAAATTTTTAGTATTTGGTTTTTGTTCCCATATTTCCTTGGCAGTGGATAATACCGTTATGCTCCTCTTTGACAACTTAAGACCGAAGGGGAAAATCTGCCGTCACTGGAACTCCTTGCTGGCCACCAAATGAGCCATGTTGGTGCACTGACCAGGTCAAAGAAAAAGGCATCTCCATAGCCAAGGACCAAGTCCAGGACAGCCAAAATGTGCCCAGTTAGGAGCACCTTTAGGATCAGAAAGGGGGGACAAGAAGTAGGTGGTAAGAAGCCACCATTTGTGCACTCTTTCATTCGGTAAATAGTCATTGTGCCAAGCACTGCGCTGAACACTGGGAATATTCAGCGCTGAGCAAAGCATTCTGTCCTCAAGAAGCTTGTGGCTTCAGGGCAAGAGATTTCTATAAGGCACGCTGATTTAGTGATTAGGCAGAGGAATCTCTGCCTAAGGGGCAGGGGCCATAAAGCAGGAGAGATGCTTCCAACCTTTCCAACCTGGGCTCTGCCATTTACTGGCCCTGACGTAAGCCAGGATACTTCCCTACACCTCTCTCTGTCTACATTTCCTGATCTGTAAGATGCAGATAATAATGGAACCTACCTTCTAGTGTTGGGTGAGGCTCAAATGAGTTAATACATGTAAAGTACATGGCGTAAAGCCTGACACATAAAGTGAGGGCTCCAGAAATGCAGTTAGACTAATATTACTACCTTGTGACCTGGGTCAAATTTACCCCTTTGCACCTGATGCAGAAAATAATAACTAGCCTGTAGTGCTACTATGAGAGTTACATATCAGAAAGAATATAAAGGCCTTGGCATAAAGGCCTTTGCTTCACTCCAGGGGGTGAGCTTTCATCAAGTAGGCTTCCCAAGAAAAAAGGCAAAGGCTGAGAGGAGTGAGGAAGTGAGAAAAGGGCTGCCATTTATATTAAAAAGAACCAATGTTTTTTTCAAGAGTGTGGTCATTTCTAGGGTACCTACATTTTACCCAACATTGTATTTTGAAAAGTTTCAGGGGCTCCTGTGTGGCTCAGTCAGTTAAGCATCTGACTTGGGCTCTGGTCATGATCTCACGGTTTGAGGGTTCAAGCCCCCTGTTGGCCTCTGTGTTGACAGCTCAGAGCCTGGAGCCTGCTTTGGATTCTGTGTCTCCCTCTCTCTCTGCCCCTCCACTGCTCACACTCTGTCTCTCTCTCAAAAGTAAATAAACGTTAAAAACATTTTTTCAAAGAAAAGTTTCAAATATACAAAACGTTGGAAGCATTGCATGGTGAACATCTTCAAGTACATTTTGCTCTATTTGCTTTATCACATATCTGTTCGTTTCTCTATCCATCTTCAATTGATTTAAAAGAAAATTAAGTGGAAAGAGGTTCAATGTCTTCTTCAAAGGCTCTTTTTGAGCCTTTATTTCCCCTCCTGCTACAATATTTACAGAAGCCTTACACCTCTGATTCTAGGGCCATCCTCTTCAGGGTCAGGTGAATTCTCAGAAGCCTTGTCTAGCCCACAATAAACCCCAAAGCCCCATCCGGTTGAGGGACAAGAATGAGCTCAAGCCTTGGAACTTTCCAAAATAAAGCAATGTCTCTGACAGACCCCACACTTTATATCAGCTGGTATCAGGGAGCACTGTAAACAACCGCTAATGGAAATGATCTCCATCTCAATAACTGGATTTGCGAAAGCTCAGACAGGCTCCACTGGCCACCAAGTCCTTTCACAGCTCTGCACAGGCCTTGTCTTGTTTGATGCCACTTCTGAGTCACCAGACCAGTGAGTCATGCCCAGTAAGGGAGGCCATCTTGCGAGCAAAACCAAACACAATTTTCAAGAACAATGAGTGAAACCCTGAATTGAAAAAGAATAAGGCTTTTTGTTGTCTTTTTCAAACAAAAGTGAAAGAAAAAATGTGGCTGTTAATACTGTGGGTTCAACTTCCTTGCTGAACATTTTACTCTGGAGAAAAACTGAGCAAAAAAGAGCTTTTACATTCTCTTGGAAATCTGAGAGCAAAAGAGACTTGAAGCCTATAAGCTTTCCAAATTATGCAGACCTAATGACCTTTCGATGACTTGCCTCCACCCTCTTGAAGCTTAGTCATCCATTCTCAAAACCTGCTGAGGTGGTGATGGCATGCACTGCCATGTTCAGTCTTCCTCCAGCCAGCCAAGCTCCTGTATGCTCAGAGCATCTGAGTGGCCATAAAGGAGGCAAAATAGAGAAAGAAAAATTGCTGATGGGGGTGGAGGAAGGTTTGTGATGAGGGTCACCACAGAGGAGGGCAGGTGACTCTAAGAAAAGCTGGGTAGGCTTGCACGAAGCCAAGCTACAAGGCAAAGAAGAGGGAACTGATACGTGGAGCTACCTCTGCGCCAGGCACGCTTAACATCATCTTTATACATTTCCTGGGAACATATTTGTCAAGCATTGTGTTTAAGGCAAAGACTTTTCACAGCACACTGCTTGGGTTTGCATCCCAGCTTACTAGTTGCATAACTTTGGAAACATTACTTAACCTCTCTGTGCTTCAGTTTTCTCATTAGCAAAACAGAGATGGTAAAACAAGGTTGTTGTCAAAATAAAATAAAATAAAAATATGCACAGGTTTTGGACACGGCTGGCACACAATGAGCATGCCTAGGTGTTAACGCTTGCCGTTCCATCCTTTTTAGATGAGAAAAGATTGAGGCAGAAAGGAGAAATGACTTGCCAAAGGATACATGACTACAAAGTAGCACAGCTAGGATACTTTGTTCTCAAAACAACATTGTGAGGGAGGTGATACCATCTTCCTTTTATGGATGAGAGCTTGCAAGCCCAAGAGAGGCCCAGTAACTTGCTCATGCCTAAGTTACTCACAGTAAATGAGAGAGTTAACATTTAGAGCCCACATTTGCTGACTTTAAAGCCTTTGCAGATCCCAGTGAGCCAGTGGTTCTCAAACTTTAGCACACGTCAGAACTACTACAGGCCTCGTTAAAACGGATTGCTAGACCCTATCTCTGCTGTCTGATTTGGTAGCAACGGAGAGGGAGCCAACAATTTGCATTTTTAACAAGTCCCAGGAGATGTTGATGCTACTATTCTGGAGACCACACTTGGAGAACCACTGTGCAACAATCATGCACCTGTATGCAGACCAGATGGTAGGGGGAGAAACAGGGCCTACAGATCACGGGTCAATGAGTTTTTCCCACTCTGTCACAGTGTTGGTTACTTCACAGAGCCTAGCAAGTATCCTCGTATTTACATAGGCCTTTCATATTTATGATCTCATTTGACCTTTCCAATATCCCTAGGTAGCAATTATTATCTCCACTCACTGTGATTTTTTTTTAAGGGGCATATGGCTACAAAATGGCAGTGAGAGATTGAACTGCAGATCACCTGTCTACCTCTCCAAGTAACTTGTCCTGGAAAGCACATCTGCTGACAGAGACTGGCTATAGTTCCCATCGCTGTCTTTCCAGGGAAGACTGCAGCTCAGGGAAGGACTCTTTGTCCCACCAAGACTTGGGGGGAGGTAATTTCCTGTGGGAGAAACTCAAAGCCAGTTTTGTACCATTATTTCAAGGTCTACTTCTTATAAAATACTTCCACCAACTATTCACTTCCTTCTCTATAACCTAAAAGCTTTGATATTTGTATAAAATGTACTTCTTTAGAAAGGTTGGAAGCATTTGGTGGGTTAATTTCCATTGGGTACAGCTTCTTCATATTCCCATTTGGAACAGCTTGCATGCTTAGGTATATTTTTAAAAGTTGTTTGGGGGCGCCTGGGTGGCTCAGTCGGTTAAGTGTCTGACTTCAGCTCAGGTCATGATCCCATGGTTTGTGAGTTCGAGCCCCATGTGGGGCTCTGTGCTGACAGCTCAGAGCCTGGAGGCTGCTTCAGATTCTGTGTCTCCCTCTCCCTCTGCCCCTCCCCTGCTCACACTCTGTATGTATGTGTTAATAAACATTAAAATATTTTAATAAATATTAAAAAAAATTTTAATAAAATAAATGAGAAAAGAGATAAATAGGCCTAATTCACACATGGCCAATACTCACGTGAAAAGATCTTCACTGTTTATGAAGGAAATTTAGTATAAAACAATGGTGCAGTACGATTTCACATCATGAAATTAGGCAAGCATTAAAAAGTCTGACAGGATGTAAGGAATCAAGAATCATACACACTCCTGGTAGGAACAAGATTAGCACAAATGTATGGAGATCAGCTATCTTTCCAAATTAAAACAGTATATACTTCTAACCCAGTAACTGTCCTTCTAGGTATTTATCCTACTTACAGTCACACATGATCATATGGTAAATTTCAGGTGCATTCTCTTTGGATATACCTCCATATCCTAAAGGATCTTTTCATTACAAACCCATTTATTGAACATCTGCTATATTCAGGACACAGTGTTAGGCTGAAAAGATGCCAAGAGTCCCCAAAAGCTAAACTACTTCTCACTTGGAGCCTCCTGGTGGAGTAAAAAAGGGTGGGAATAAAAAAGATGGTGTGGAAGACCTCCTGGGTAGTACAGAAGGAACAGCTGCCCCTAAGGAGCTTCTAGCCATGTTTCACTCCCACAGGTTACTGAGCTCTCCAGCCTCATGACTAACCATTGTTGGGATGTGATCATATAGCAGACTATCTGAACCAATATGAATAAAAATAATAACTACCACTTTGTGAGCCACTGTGTCCCAGGCACTTTATATACATTAACTCATTTAATCATCACCGTAACACCGTGACGTAGGAATTATCATCTCTCTTTTGTGTATATGTTTATATCATCTCCATTTTATTTATACATGTGATATGTAAGAGAGCTTTAGAAAGATTTAGCACCTTGCCCAAGATCACACAGCATATTACTGTGCCACTTATTTATGGCAGTTTCAAATCAGAGTCTGCCACCAAACCACACGATTCTAGATACCCAAATTAGTGGCTATCAATTATGAATTGATGCCCCATCATTATGAGAAATTCAGGCCACCTTTTTAAAAAATCAAATAAAATTGGGATCTCGATTTCTTTCATTGCAAGGTATTTATTAATTTTACTTCTCTGCATTTTTGTGGAGGGAGATGTGGCAGAAAGAATGTTGTATGGTCAGTCAGGCCTTAGTCTGCCAGTCCCCAGTCTTATGGCCTCCCGCAAGTCACTGTCTCTTGGTTCACCTTCTCATCTATAAAATGGAGGAAATAAACACCATCTGGCCCCCCTGCTTCTGAGGTGCTGTCAAAATTGAAACAAGATCTTATAGTTGACCTATTCCAGAAGCTACAAAGTGTCATATAACATAAGACATTATAATGGTTGTAGGGGAGAAGGGGAAATACAGAAATATAGTGATCGACCAAGATCCTACTTAAGAAAAAGAGGTATGGCATGACAATGAGCCCTAGGAAGCCGTGGGTGAGCTCTAGGACATTAAGAGAAGAGAGAAAAGGACAGGTGTGTACACAGTATAGACCTGGCTTTAAAAAGCACAGAACTAGAGGGGCGCCTGGGTGGCTCAGTCTGCTGAGCCCTCGACTTGGGCTCAGGTCATGATCTCAGTTGGGTTAGTGAGCTCGGGCCTTGCAAGGGGCTCTCTGCTGTCAGCCTGGTGCCCACTTGGGACCCTCTGTCCTGCTCTGTCTCTGCCCCTCCCCCACTGGTGCTATCTCAGAAAAATAAACATCTTTTAAAAAACCTATAGAACTAGACAACTTCTTGTAATCCATTTTACTACAGTGGGAATGTCAATTTAGTCCTCTTTTGTAAATGTTCACACAACACCTGGAATTACACTCTGCATATAATTATCACTCAAGGAATACTTGTTGCAATGACCCTTCTCTTTGACTCCTCAGGCAAACTAAAGAAAAGGGGTGGTCAGCCTTCAGACCTACTAAGTTTCAGCAAGAGTTTGACTGCAGTGGGGAAGGAATTTAATTGTGCATTGACTAAAAGTAATAACCCATTCTTTGAAAGCCAGCAAGATGACAATACCAAGCCAGTGTCGCTCTAATGACCAACAATAGAAAAGCTTGTTTTGTGATGTAATAAATAAATATTTAAAAGATAATTCTTGTTCTTTGTCAAATTTAGTTTTAGAATGTTAACTGTGTGCCAGCATTTTACAATGATTAACACATTTAGCTCATCGATTCTTTTAATCTTCAAAACAATCCTGCAGTGGGTGGGGGGTGAGGGCGTAGGGGGCCCAGTGGGCACCACTGTATCTATCACAGGGCCCTGGTGCAATGTAGCTTCTGCCCTGGGTCGGGTCGGCCATTTTAGAAATCAAGGCATGTCAGTCTCTCAGAAAAAGAATCCTCAGATGATGGAAACAGATAGAAAGGACAAGACAGAACACACACACACACACACATACACACACACACAGGTACCTACCTAGAAGGTACCAAGCTCAGACTTAGTCTGGTAGGGGATGCAAAGATGAAGATGAGAGCCTGCTCACGTGGGTTCTAAAATACCAGATGAACAGGGACGGATGCCGTAGAGGTGACAGCATACTAACAAAAAAGAGGTTACAGGTGTCAGAAACCCCAGGAAGGCCTTCCCAGAGAAAATGGCATTTGTGCAGCCCTGACTGACGGGCGGCTGAGAGAGTAAGGCATGGCCATTACAAATACGCACACGGCAGTGAGCTAGCAGATCATGTCATGTCCTGGCTTAGAACACTTCAGTAGCTTCCCGGCTCACTTTAGAAAGAAATACCGGTCACTCCTCTTCATATCCTACCCAGACCCTGATCCAGGTCCGGCCTCCCTCACCTTCCCCTTGCTAAGCTCAGGCACACTGGGAAGGTTTCTACTTCTTATTCTCTCTGGCAGGAATACTCTCCCCAGGCTCCATGCTGGAGTAACTCTTACTCAGCCTTCAGGTCTCCGCTTAAATCACACTGCCTCAGAGAGGTGTCCCCTGTCCATCTGCGCGGAAGCCAGGGTGCCTCTGCCTTTTTCCCCTCTCCCAGCAGACTATGTGATTCCTTCCCAGCACACACAGCCATTTGTAAGGGGGGTGTTTCGCTGTTTTATGTGTGTAATGTCTGCTCCCCTTCTAGAAGTAGTGCCAGGAGCTGGGCCTTGTCTATCCTGTTCACTCCAGGCCCCGGCACATGGCAGGAGAGCAATAAAAATTGTGGCAACAATGAATAGAGTGAATCAGTGATTGAACACAGGCGAGTTACGGCCCGCGTGGGGAGAGGGTGGAATGCGTTGGGGAAGTAGTTTACTAGGAGTAGAGCTCAGGAGGTAACAGGGAATCACGCAGACAGGTTGGAAAGGGGTGGGTCTACATGGAGAGGACCTTGAAGGTAGCCTTGGGTCCGGATTCATTCCCCCAAAGGCTACTGCATTGCAGGCACGGGGCCAGGTGTGGAGCCTGAGTAAACTGTGGCTCCAAGGCACCCTGAATTCCTTCTGGTCAGGGTCAAACGTACAGACAGGGGCTTCCGCGGGAAGCAAGCTGCAACCACCCGGCCCAACGACTGGTGCCTAAAGGGCCAAGGGGTAGAGGGACAAAGGGGAAAGGGGACCGCGGCAGACCGGTCCCCGCACTTCGGCGAGCGGCTCCCGGAGAGCTCGGGGGGGGGGGGGGGGGGGGGGGGGGGGGGGGGGGGGGGGGGGCGGCATTGGTCTTGTCACAGGGGCCGAGGGTCATCCGGGCCGCGCCGCCCCCGCCCTCAGGTCCCAGGGGCCGAGAGGTGGGCGCGAGCCGCCGCCACCGCGGGCGCCCTGCAGCCGAGGCCGCGCCGGCCGCGCGCGGTAACAGGTCCCCGGGCAGGACCACACTCACCCTGCGCCGCCTTGGGAGCCGAGCGCGTCCTCCACAGCCGCCGGGTCGCCTTCCACGGCCGCAGCGAAGAAAACAGCCTCCGGCTCTTCTTGCCGCCCTTCTCAGTTGCTCCCATCTGTGCGCCCGCGCCCCTCCCCCGCCGCCGCCGCCGCCGCCGCCCGAGGGTGGCCTCGCGTCTCCCCCGCCGCCGCGCTTCTGCAGGTGCCGGGCGGTCGCCGGGGTGGACGCGGCCGCGGGGGGAGGAGCTTGCGGCCGTGGTGGGGGTGGGGGTGGGGCGGGGGCGGGGGGGCGGCTCGCGTCCAGCCTGCGGGTGCGGCGGCCGGAGGCGCGGACGCTGCTGCGAGGCGCCCCCCAGGGAAGCCCAGGGCGCCGGGTGGCTTTGCAGGTGAGCGCTTTAGTCCCCCGTCCTTCGTTCAGGGACGTCGCTGGAGTGCCAGGTACTGCGAGGCGTCATTAATTAACACCGGAGCCCCCGGGGAAGTGCACTGATTGTATCCCCAAATCACAAATGATCGAGTTGAAGCTCGCGGAGGTTAAGTCGTCTGCCCAGAGATAATTGGTGACATTTCCCCAGTTCTGGGCTCCAGTTGCATTTTTTTCAAACCTTGCTATTGCCTCAGAACGATACCACATTATATTTTTAAAATTATATATATATTTATATAATATATAATTATAATTTTTATATGTATATAATATATAATTATATTCCTGTAATGTAATTATATATTTATATGTTATGTATTATTTTAAAAATATTTATTTATATCTGACAGATATTCCTACTTTCCTCATACAACAGCTCATGATTCTTTGAGAACCCATTCTATGTCCAGGCACGTTTACATACATGTTGTTAAACCTCACTGCTTCCTGTGGGGTGGGAGGGATTTTCCCATTTTCCAATTGAGGAACCCAAAATGGCAGAGCTGAGGCCGCCCCTGACAGGCACCACTTTGTCTCTGTGGCAATTTGATTTGTAATTGGAAATGTCTGGGAGGAAGATCCAACTCAAGATCCCTTCACCCTTCCCTGGCTGTAGTAAGAATGGCTAATATTTATGGGATGCTTTTTATGTGCCGGATTTTACATACATTGCCTTATTTAACCCTCCCAAGAATTCTCAAGGGAGAGAAACTATTAATATCCACACTTTACAGATAAAACAAGCCACATCAGGGAGGGCAGGTTACACATATAAAGTCTTAATAAAGGTTGTATGCTGGTTGAATAATGAAACTGGCATTTTTAAAGACTCAAACAAGTATCATACAATAGCTTCACCAGGTGATCAAAATTAAAATCACCAATGGAGGCAGATAAAATGTAAATGCCTCCAGATGTGTTACACTAGAGAAAGGCACATCAGCTTTGTAATACTTTGGCCACAAATCCATAACCTGAATCTAATCATAGGGAAATCAAAGATAAACCCCAAATGAGGACAGCACTTTAAAAGTGGGAATGGTAGGGGGCACCTGGGTGACTCAGTATGTTAAGCATTGACTTTGGCTCAGGTCTTAATCTCAGAGTTCATGAGTTTGAGCCCAGCACCCACTCTCTGCTGTCAGTGCAGAGCCCACTTCGTATCCTCTGCCCGCCCCCCTCTCTGCCCCTCCCCTGCTCACTCTCTCTCAAAAATAAATCATTTTAAAAAAAAGTGGAAGTGGGGGTGGTACAGTATTCTTTCAACATCTTAAAAGATGAAAAGCTGTGGAGATGTCCTAGGTTAAAAGAGGCTAAAGAGACATGACAACAAAAATACCTAACCGTAGAGCATACCCCATATTGGAAGGTTTTATAATCTAAAGGGCATTACCGGGCCAACTTTCAAAAAAACTGAAATATCGATAGTAGAGTAGATAAAAGTGTTCATGGATGATAAATTGATTGGAGTTGATAACTGTACTGTGGTTATGTAGGAAAATATCCCTAAATACACATTAACATATTTAGGAATAAGGGGCCATGATGCATTCAACTTAGCTTTAAATGGTTTAGGGAAAAAGAGTATCATTATATATATGTGTGTGTGTTTATTTCTGAGATAGGTACCGAAAGAGTACAACTGCTGGTTTTACAGTAGTTGTTTAGTTTTATAAGAAGCTGCTAAACTCTTTTCCAGAGTGTCTACACACACACACACACACACACATTTGTGTGTATTTATAGAGGGGCAAGTGATAAAGCAAATGCAGCAAAATGTAAATAATAGGTGAGTCTGGATAAAGAATACATGGGTATATTTTGTAAGTTCCATAGGGAAAATAATTAAGGTGCTAAGAATTACTCTACCTGATATTAAGGCCTACAATAAAACTACAGATATCAAAACAGTGTGGTGTTGGCAGAGGGATAGATACATATGTCAATGAAATAGAATAAAGAACCCAGAAACAGACCCATAGGTATAAATATACCCAAGTGATCTTTGACAATCGTGTGAAAGCAATCCAATAGAGGGAAGAAAGTTTTCTGAAGAAGTGATGCTAGAACAATTGGACATCCATTGGCCAAAAAATGAACCTCAACCTAAACCTCACACTTTATACAAAAATCAAGTCAAATGAGTTGCAGGCTTAAATGTAAAATGTAAAACTCTAAAAATTCTAGAAAAACAAAGTAGAATAAAATCTTCTAGTATCTAGAACTTTGCAAAGAGTTCTTAGACTTGTTACTAAAAGCATGATTCATAAGAGGAAAAGTTGATAAATTGAGCCTTATCAAAATTAAGTAATTTTGGTCTGTGAAGGACTCTGTTAAAAGGATGAGAAGACAGGCTTCAGATGGGGCAAAAATACTTGCAAACTATATATCCAACAAAGGACTCATGGTTATAATAAAGAATTCTCAAAACTCAACATTAAAAAAATCCAATTAGAAAATGTGCAAAAGACATGAACTGATGTCACTAAAGAGGATACACTGATGGCAAATAAGCACATGAAAAGATATGCAACATCATTAACCATTAAGGAAATACAAATTAAAACCAAAATGAGATATCACTACACACCTTATCAGAAGGCGAAAATGAAATCTAGTAACAACACCAAATGCTGGCAAGGATGCAGAGGGAGAAACTGGATCAGTCATATGTTGCTAGTAGGAATGTAAAATGGTACAGACACTCTGGAAAAGAGTTTAGCAGCTTCTTAAAAAACTAAACAAACAACTAGTGTAAAACCAGCAATTGTACTCTTTGGGTACCTATCCCAGAAATAAAACGTATGTTCACACAAAAACCTATATACAAATATTCATAAGAGTTCTGTTTGTAATAGCCAAAATCTAGAAACAAGTCAGATGTCCTGAAATGGGTGAATGGTTAAACACACTGTGGTACCTCCAGACCATGAAACGATACTGAGAAATAAAAAGTAACAAACTATTGATTCAGGCACCAAACTATATAAATCTCCAGCGAATTTTGTTGACTTAAAAAAGCCAATCTCAAAAGGTTGTATACTATACGACTCCATTTATAGAACATTCTTGAAATGGCAAAATTATAGAAATAGAGAATATATAGTGGATGCCAGGAATGAGGCAGGTAGTTGTGGCTATAAAAGGGCAACACAGGGGATTCCATGGTGATGGAACTGTTACTGTAACCTTGAGTGTGTCAGTCTCAGCCTATTGGTTGTGATCTTAGATTAGAATTTTGCACAATGTTACCATTATATTTTAAAAAGTGATTGTGGGATCTCTTGTTCTAGTTTTTACAACTGCATTTCAACCTATAATCATTTTTAAAATAAAAAAGGTTAATTTTTTTAAAAAGGTACATATCTACAATTTAGTATAATTTGCTCCAATATATAAAAAAAAGTTGAGCCCAGATTCAACCTAGATTGCCTTCATGGTTGCCCTCAACTGTATCATGACCCTGTATCACTGTGGGATGCCAGGGATCATCTGCTAGGTCTCAAGGAGGACTTTGAAAGGTCATAGGAGCACAGGGACTCAGGTCAGCCAAAGAAGGCTAAATTAACATTTTGGTTTGGTATGGGGCCCTTACTGGTCTAGATAAATGACACCTTAAAAGTACTAATGGGACAGCTCTATATTATTCTTTCTCTAATCCAGAAGATTAGGAAGCTATACAGTGAGGAAGGGAAAGTGGAAGAGACTGTGAAGAGCATGGAAACTCAGAGTATCCTCTCTCTAACTATCAGCAACAAGCTGACTTTTCTTCTGTACCAACCTTCATTCCCCATGGCATCCAGACTAAAAGTCCAAAAAAATAGGCCCTAGGAGAAGTGATCTAAGGGAGCCTAGGTGACTCAGTCAGTTAAGTGTCCGACTTTGGCTCAGGTCCTGATATCACCATTCGTGGGTTTGAGCCCCGTATCAGGCTCTGTGCTGGCAGCTCAGAGCCTGGAGCCTGCTTTGGATTCTGCTTCTCCCTTTCTCTCTCTGACCCTCCCCTGCTCATACTGTCTCTCTCTCTCTCTCTCTGAGAAATAAATTAAGAAAAAAAAACCATTAAGTAAATAAATAAATAAATAAATTTGTAAATTTGTAAAAAAAAAAAAAAAAGGAAGTGATCTAATTAACAGCGCTACTCAGGAATAGTGGCCACACACCACCAGCTCATACCCTAGACTAGGATTGCCCTTTGCTCCTGGGCCCTCTTACCTGGCCTTGGGATTGGGACACCTGGAACCTAGTCTTGGTTACCCAAATAATCTGTAAAATATTGGTCCCTTCTCCTCCTAGCTTATACTATTTTAATTACCACTACCACCCTCACTCCCTTTAGTGGAAGGGACTTAATCAGATAATCTAAAAGTTTCCTTCCGGGATTTGCCACCCTTCTTCCCTGTATGTCCTGACTCTGACTTGCTGGTTTTAGAATTGTGCCAAGTGATGGGAGCCCCAGTGGGCCTGTCTTAGAGACTCATCTTTTCTTCCATTGGCCTGGCTTGTCCCGTGGACTGAAGCAGCAACTTGGAGGGGCCCACTTGTTCACTGCTTGGATTTCACTGGCCAGGGCAGCATGAGAGAGGCATTCTTTGGCTTGCCCTTTTAGCCCAAACATCATGTGATTTTATGGCACTCTCCAGCTCAGAGCTGAAACAAAGCCAGAAGCCTCTGGCTCCCACAGTCATAGCTTGCTCCGGCACATCCAGTGGGGAGCCTTCTCCCCAGTCCCTGGAGTCCATGGGAAAAGAATGCGGCCTGAAGGAAGATCTGAGTAGAAACACCCAAGTGCCCTTAGGCACGTCGTGAGCACTAGTAACAGGGAATTTCTTTTCAAATGTCAAAAATGCAAAACAAACCCACTTATTCTTACAACTGGATCACTGAGCACAGGAAAAAAATCAAAAAAGACATCTTGAATTCCATTCCTGTCATTGTGTTTAAGTCCAGAAATATGAAAATGACAGTCCTCAAAGTCAACAGAGTACAAGATTCTTTGTGTGTGTGTGTGTGTGTGTGTGTGTGTATGTGTGTGTGTGAAGGAGAAAAGGTGCTAGTAGAAAGACGCTAGGCTTTCCAGCTAGGCAGAGCTGTGTGAATCCTAGCTCTGCCACTTACCAACTTGGCCAGCTTCTCTAAGGCTGTTTCCCCATCTATAAAATGGAGACAGTAAATAGCTCCTACCTCAGAGGTTTGCAAGACCAATGGTAGCTTATTATAATACTATGTCCATTTAGAGAGTCAATGACAAATTTTAAAAGAATGGCATCTTCTTTTGCAATGAATAAGGTGTGTGTGCGTGCGCGCGCGCACGCGTGCACGCGTGCGTGTCTGAAGACAGAGGAATGGGAAGGTCTTGATTTTTGGTGAAAGTCACATCTTTTAAACTTCATGATTCAACTCTATGTCTCTCTTCTCCTAGGCCTGAGGGTTCTGTTGCGCATCCTCCCTTACAGAAGGTTCCAAAATATAAATGAAACTGTCTAACCTAAAGGCATCTCAGGTGTCATTGGAACCAGTAGAGTTAATGGTATTGTTTCTAGTTACCCTAGTGTCAAGGCTAATAGGACTATTATTAGTGTAGGAAACAATTAAGGGCAGTCTCCACTTAAACTTATGTTTGAATCTAAAGTTCTCCAAGTTTATGGCATTATGATGTCGTCAAGATTTAAAGAGCAATATGTACCTAAAGCCTCTCAACCATGACATTTTCAGCAGTGGGACCTCATATGAGAGGAGAAACTGCTCATGTAAAATGTTTTCAGGGCTTCTAAGAGATTTGTTTCAATTATCTTTTGCTGCATAATAAACCACCCCAAAACTTAATGGCTTAAAACAACAACAGTCATTTATTTTGCAATTTGGACAGGGCTCAAAGGGGACAGCTCATTTCTGCTCCACATGTCATCTGGGGTTGTTCAGGGCTTGAAGGTCGACTTCTCAGGTGACTCACCCACATAGCTAACAAGATGGTGCTGGCTGTCAGCTGGGTGCCTAGCCAAGAGTCTCGATTCATCTCCACATGGTTGATCGGATCTCCTCACAGGACAATGGCTGGGTTCCAAATGGGAGAAAGCTGAAACTGCTGGGCTTCTCAAAGACTTGGCTGAAAAATCTCCAGATGCCCTGGCTCAAATGTTCCCAAAAAGGACTTCCTGCATATTCTCTTAATCAAACCAGTCACAGGCTCAGCTATTCTAGAGAGGTGTCATAAGCTCTGCCTCTTAATGGGAGGACTGGCGTGCCCATACAAGGAGGACAGAATTATTTGAGGTCATCTTCAGGGACAAGCTAGCCCAGGCTCTCACCAGCCAAAAGATAATCCCAACCAGCAGGTGAATGCCCAGGATCTCCCAATTAGTGATGAGCTCACCCTCAGGAAATTGGGGTTCTGCAAGAGGCCCATGAAATGGGGAAATGGCACAGAAAGGGGTAATCATTCAAAGACAAAACCAAAATATCACAGATTAAAACCATAATAAACCTTTTTTGCACCTTCAGTGCTCAAACTAAACCTTGTGTTTCTCTCTCCCATTAAGATGAAAAGAGCACCACTCTTGGCCTCAAAGACCTGGACTGATTCTAGTTTATATGGTGGTTTAATGTTCTTGCACAGAGCACCTGGGTGGCTCAGTTGGTTAAGCATCCAACTCTTGATCTTGGCTCAGATCATGATCTTGCAGTTTGTGGGATCAAGCCCTACATCAGGCTCTGTGCTGACAGCTCAGAGCCTGCTTGGGATTCTCTCTCTCTCTCTCTCTCTCTCTCTCTCTCTTTGCCCTTCTCCCATGTGTGTACTCTCCCTCTCTCAAAATAAATACATAAACTTAAAAGTCACTTAGGGGCACCTGGGTGGCTCAGTTGGTTAAGTGTCCAACTTTGGCTCAGGTTGTGATCTCACAGTTCGTGGGTTCCAACTCCACATTGGGCTCTGTGCTGACAGCTCAGAGCCTGGAGTCTGCTTAGGATTCTATGTCTCCCTCTCTCTCTGCCCCTCCCGAGCTTGCATTCTGTCTCTCTCTCTCAAAAATAAATAAACATTAAAAAATATTTTTAAAGTCACTTAATTCATTTGAGCCTCACTTTCCTCATCTGTAAATCAATGATAATAATACATGCTTTACCCTGTTTACAACAGTGTAACTCCAATTATTCCTGGAATGTCGAGATTCTATGAAAACATGTATAAAAGTGCTCCATCTACAATAATCCAATAAGTTACTTTGTAAGTGTTGTATTAACAAATGGTGTGCTGACATTCAGTATCTCAGAACTTAAAAGGGAGTAAAACCTCTGAACTTCACTTCCTGCCAAATCTGTGCCTGGGTGAGAATGATGAGGGCAGATTGTATCTATCACCTGAGATACAGCCATGTCATGGCAGGTGGCAGGTGCAAAGATGGGGTGAGGTGGGAGGATGAAAAGAAGTAGAAGGTCCAGAATGGAGTTTGTGTGCTTACTTCATGCAATAGAATGTTATTACAATGCACCTTATTAGGTGAATTCAGGCATTCAAAAATGCTGATTCATTTTGAGGTGCCTGGGTGGCACAATTGGTTAAGTGTCTGACTCTTGATCTTGGCTCAGGTCATGATCTCACAGTTTGTGAGTTTGAGCCCCACATCGGGCTCTGCACTGATGGCATGGACACTGCTTGGGATTCTGTCTCTCCTCTCACCCCTGCTTGCGCTCTCTCAAAAATAAATAAACTTAAAAAATTTTTTAAATTCACTTTTAAATTGACCTAAAAATATAAATGATGCCTATTGAGAGAGGTGTATGGCATAGCTATTGAAAGACCTGACTCTGGTGCCACACTGTCCTGCCTCAACAATTTACTGGCAGAGTGATGTTAGCAAGTTGCATTAACATCTCTGAGCCTCATTTTCTCACCTGTAAAAGGAGCCCACCTCCTAGGGTCTGTCTTGAGGACTGAATGAGTTATTATATGTAAACTACTCAATGACAAATATTAAGTGTGAGCTCTTGTTTTGATACTACTCCATGCTGGCAACAGTGGTAAGAACTTTACAAACATAACTTATTTATTTGGAGCACTCTATAAGCATCAGCTACTGTATGTCAGATACCATCCTGGCTCTTCAGATTCACAAGGAATGAATCAGATAATGATTCCTGTTCTGTGGAGCTTACATTTTATTGAGGAATGGGAGGGAGAGATAATAAACAGTAGGCAAAATAAGTAAGTAAGCTTTGAAGTTTTATAGAAGAGCTAAGTGTATGGATAAAGGAAAAAACATAGGGCTGGTGGGGGGACCAGGAATGTTGGCTGGGGAAGGAGGAACAGGGGCAGGTTGCAGTTTAAATAGGATAGTCATGGGATGCCTGGGTGGCTCAGTCATTTGAGCATCTGTCTTCAGCTCAGGTCATGATGTCATGGTTCATGGGCTCAAGCCCTGCATCGGGCTCTGTGGTGACAGCTCAGAGCCTGGAGCCTGCTTCAGATTGTATGTCTCCCTCTGTCTTGGCCCCTCCCCTGCTTGTGCTCTATCTCTTGAAATGAATAAATAAAAATAAAAAATAGAAAAAAATTATAAATAGGGTAGTCATGGTAGACCTGGTTAAGAGAGAAAATTTGAGCAAAGACTTGAAGGAAGAGAAGTCAACTAAGTAGGCACCTGAAGGAAGAACATTCCAGGCAGAAGGAACAGAGAGTAAAGGCCTTGCACTGGAACTAACTCTGGTAGGTCTGAGAAACAGCAGGGAGACAAGGGTGGATGGGATGGAGAGAGTAAGGAGGGATGCTGCAGGAGAAGAGGAGGTTGGGAGCTGGCAGGGGTGGGGAAATGGATAGAGCTTGGTTGCTACTAGGCTATCACTTTCCCTCTTGAGTAAAATAGAGTCAATAGTCAATGCCGGGAACCATTACTATTGTGTTCACTAATGAAGAAAATGGGGCAGAGAACGCTTAAGTAACTATACACAGTTTTATAACTAGTAAATGGATAGTTAGGATTTTTATCCTACAGATTCTTCTCCTTTCTATGGGGCAGAGAAGGATGATGCAAATAGAGTGGGGAAAATAAACACTGAGGAAATTGTGGCCTGTAAAATTAAGGGATTAAATCTTGAAGGTCTAGACACAGTGGTTTATTGTTCACTGGCCTCCAGAAAACAGATGGACTAAAAGTCACAAAAGACATAGGTGGGAGAGCCATCATTCTTGCTTGGCCAATTGACCCTGATATTGTGTACCCACAAGACCTCCCACATAGCTCTGTCATAGCTCTTTCCATATTGTATTGTAAAAAAAAAAAGTGCTTGAAGATTTGTCTTTCCTCCATAGACTAACCTCCCCATTTTTGCATGCATCTGACACAGGGCTTATTATTCATGGAATTCTCTGCCCTCAGTACCAGACTTGGAAAAGAGGAGGTTCTCAATAAATATATATTCATTCTGGTTTCATTTTACTTCAGAAGGAAGGGATGTTATTGCAGGGGAGTGGTGAGCATGAGGTAGTCCCAAGAAGAGCAGCAGTAGAAAGTCACTACCACTCAAGGTTTGAAGGGCAGGAAAGACGTTACAGGAGTCTAGGGGCTGGGCTAACTAGGCAGAAGCCAGAACCAAGGCGATGCCTTGGAGAAGAAACAGCATCAGCCAGAGATGCTCAAGAAAGGTTTTTTTTAACCTGTAACTTAATGTGCAGCCAAACCTAGTCCAGACACCTCCCACTTCCATGGAGCTTTTCCAGAAATCCTCCTTCCTTATCTTCCCCATAACGTCTAGAGCTTACGGGCAGTGGCGAAGAGTGATCAAAGGAACAGAATTGATCACTTCTGAGTAACCTTGGGTGAGTTACTAACCTCTCTGTGCCTTAGTTTTCTCCTCCGTAAAATTGGGAAAAATAATTTATTTGAAGATAAAATAAAAGATTATCTTTATAAAGCATCTAGATTCATCTGACATAAAGCATATGTTCAGACTATGGTAATCCTCATCTTCCCTTTAACTTTTTTACATTTCTGTTTTACTTTTGAGAGAGAGACAGAGTGCGAGCAGGGGAGGAGCCAAGGGACAGAGAGACACAGAATCTGAAGCAGGCTCCAGGCTCTGAGCTGTCAGTGCAGAGCCTAACATGGAATTCGAACTCATGGACTCTGATATCATGACCTGAGCTAAAGTTGGACCCTTATCTAACTGAGCCACCCAGGTGCCCCTTGTCTTCCCCTTTTAAGTGACACAAACATGCTGTAATAAAAGATTCTTGTATTTGACTCTTTTCTATTAGAGAAGAACTTCTGTATGTAGACTGGAAAATCTATCAAAGGGCAAAGAATCTTTCTGAAAATTTTTGCCCCTTACATAGCTCAACGTTTAAATGTATGCCTTAGTGGATAGGAAATGAAATAAGGAGTGAGTGGTTATCAATAGACACATAGTTGAGAATCCTTCAAGGTGGAAAAGGACAGGGCCATGGAATGGTTGACAGGCGCTGAGGGAGGGTGATTTGTGGGTTCCTCCCCCTTCTTTCTTCAATCTCCTTGTCAGAAGCCTTTTTTAAAATGACAACCCAGGGGCACCTGGGTGGATCAGTCAGTTGAGCATCTGACTTCTGTTCAGGTTGTGATCTCATGGTTTGTGAGTTCAGGCCCCACATTGGGCTTGTTGCTATCAGCCTGTCAGTGCAGAGCCTGCCTTCAGATCCTCTGCCCACCCCCCCTCTGTCCCTCCTCACCTAAACTCTCTCTCAAAAATAAATAAAACATTTTTTAAAATGTGTCAATAACTATAAGGAAAAAAATAAAATGACAGCCCAGTTGTGTGATTATAAATGATTTTTGTCTTCACGTCTTTTTTTTTTTTAAGTTTATTTCTTTATTGAGAGAGAGCAGGGGAAAAACAGGGAGAGAGAGAGAGAGAGAGAGTGCCCTAGCAGGGTCCACACTGTAAGCACAGAGCCTGACACAGAGTTGGAACTCATGAAGCATCAGAGTTGGATGCTTACCCTACTGAACCACCCAGGAGCCCCTCTTTTATTTTTTCAAGCTTTCTCTGAATGAATCTTACTTGAATAATAAGAAAGAAAAATTAAGTGTCAAGGCCCATTGCAAAAGAGCACTATGTTGGGTGGTGATACAGGGCGCCTGGGTGGCTCAGTCGGGTAAGGGTTCAACTTTGGTTCAGGTCATGATCTCACAGTCCATGAGTTTGAGCCCCTCAATAGGCTCTGTTCTGACAGCTCAGAGCCTGGAGCCTGCTTCAGATTCTATGTCTCCCTCTCTCTGCCCTATCCCTGCTTGCACTCTGTCTCTCTCTCTCAAAAAATAAATGAAACATTAAAAAAAAAGATAACATAAAAATGGGTGGTGATAGATAAATGGAAATAAGAGGGCTTAACTAGGGGCTTAGCAGCAGCTCGTGGGAGAGCAGACTCATCTACTGAGCCTACAATCCTTACCTCCTTTGTTCTGCTGGAGAGTGCCTTTGCAAGTTAGGATTTGGGCATGATTCCTTGAGGAAAAGCCCGTATGCTTTTAAGGCTTAAAATGTGTATGCGTTCCCTTTTTCTGGTTGAGGTAAACTAAATTAAAATTGACGTTCTTATCAGCACTCTATTTCCTGCATATTGTTATGATGATATTGATTTGCTTTTGTGAAAGAGATACCTGGTACTCACCAACACTTCCTCTCCTTCCTAGGCAAGCAGGTGACTATACCCTGCCAGCCTAACTTGCAGTTGGTCATGGCCAAGTGAGGAGTCTGGCTAAGGGAATGGGGGAGAAATGCTATCCACCACTTTGAGGCCTGGCCTCTGAAAACTTTTCAAGCCTTCATCCTTCACACATAGGCTGGCTGGAGTCAGAGGACCCGGTAGCTGACTTGGAAGTCCTGAATGATGGCAGAGCTGCCTTTTGGAGGCAGCCTGGGTTCACAGATGACAGCATGAAACAAATTGCTCCCCTTCTCCATCAATCACATTGGACTGCAATGTGAGCAAGAAACACCTTTGCCATGTCCAGCCACTGAGACCTGTTGTTGTTAGAATACTCTTACTAATTACACCCACGGAGGCTGCACAGTGGGAGAGAATATCTAAATTGGAGTGGTATCCCTGGCAACATGATGCCAGATGGACATTCCAGTGGAAGATTAGCTGGAGCTCTATATCAGCATCTCCCAAGGAGCCACAAAAAAAGCAAATAAGATTATTGGATATAGCCTCTGAGAACAAACTTCCCTGATTTACATTCACCAGTTTGTTTTCCTCTTCAGTGAGTAACTGCCACTGCTTCTTATTATCACCTGTGGGTTGTTAATGATGACGGGGAGAACGGAACTGGGCAAACAGAGAGGTATTGCAAAGTGGAGGAGGGTCTTGACAATATGAATATCGGAGAGAGTTTGTTTCTATGAGCTTGACTTGAAATGTCAGGTTGCCTTCTCCTATGATACTGACATGCTTCCATGAATTCTTCCTTTTTTTAAACAACCACTTTGAACAGATACTGCACTAGCCCCCTGAATACAACTCTGAACAAGAGTGATTCTTTTACTCTAGTACCCTGCAATCCAATAGAGGAGAAAGACAAGAAACAACCCATCACTCAAACAGATAATCAAGTGAGTCAAACATGAAAAGAAAAGCCCGCATACTAGCACTGCTAGAACATATAATGGATGGGGGTTGGGGAATAATTAAACTTACTGAGAGGGAAAGTCTCCCTAAGAAAATGACATTGACTTTGAGACCTGCAGAATGACCAGTTGTCCAGGGGGAAAATATTCAATATAGCAAACACTAGCGTAGGAAGACAACACTTACTACTAGTAATAACCAACACTTCATAATATTTATTATGTGTAGGAAGTGATCTAAGTACTCTACATATTAGTGCATCTAATCCTTTTAGCAACCTTACGAAGTGAGTGCTATTGTTATAAATACTATTGTTATTTTCACTTTACAACTGGAGAAATTGAGACGCAGAAGTATTACTTCCTTGCTAATAAATGGCAAAGGAAGTCTCTGAACTCCAGCAATCTAGCTACAAAATTTGTACTTTAAAAAAATTTTTAATGTTTATTTTTTTGAGAGAGAGAGAGAGACAGAGAGACAGAGAGAGAGAGAGAGAGAGAGCACACAAGCGGGGAAGGGGCAGAGAGAAAGGGAGACACAGAATCCAAAGCAGGCTCCAGGCTCTGAGCTGTCAGCATAGAGCCCGATGTGGGGCTCGAACCCACAACCGAGAGATCATGACCTGAGCCAAAGTCGGATGCTTAACCAAATAAGCCACCCAGGCACCCCCAAAGTTTTTACTGTTAATCACAATGTTCTACTGGAATTTGGTGCATCCTAGACAGGAATAGAGAACACATGTATGGCTGAAGCTTGGTGACAAATTCAAGAGGTAATACAAGGTGAAGTAGGAAAGGTGGATTTGGGACTCTTTATGGACAGGGTTGGGGGAAGCTATGGCATACACTAAGGGGCTGATAAAGTCTCCTAAAATTCCAAAAGCCTTCTTGGTCTTTGTTTCCTTCACATGGTGACCATGAACTTTGGGAGTCATGACCACTGAGTGACTGGGGAGGGACCTGTCCCATTAGCAGCTTGCACAGTTTTTCAGTCATGACTTCTTCCCCAGAGAGTTCCCCTCTGGCCAATCTTCTTGGGGGCACCTGGCATCCTATCAATGGGTTCAAAGTTTCTGTTGCCTTGAGAAGTTTTGTTTATTCTGCCTCTGACCCTGCAGCCAGCCTGATACACCATCCAGAAGAGCCTAAGGTAAGCTGACTACATCTGTCAGCATTGTTACCCTTATGTACCCTCCCCACACAGTTCACAAGGCATGCATCCTCCTTGCAGGCATGGGCAGAAATGCAAAGGAAACCAAAGTTTCTTGAGCTATATTGTCCAATACAGTATCCACTAGAGATACATGACTATTTAAATTTCATAAAATTAACCTAAAAATCATTCCTCTATTGAACTAGCCACATTTCAAGTGCTCAATAGCTACATGTGGCTAGTGGCTACTATATTGGATAGTATATATAATTTATATATATGTACATATATACACATATTTATTTTATATATATTATATATATTTATATACATATATTATATATATATATATAATTTTTTTTAAGTTTATCTCTTGAGGAGGGGGGCAGGGTGCACACTGTCTGTGCTGAGCCCAGCACTGGGCTCAAACCCAAGAGCTGTGAGATGATGACCTGAGCCAAGATCTAGATCAACTCTCAACCAACTGACTACCAGGTGCCTGTGGATAGTGTAGTTACAGAATGTTTCTATTGTTGCAGAAAGTTCTATTGGTCAGACAAAACAGAAACATGCTTCATACAACAATATATCTGAAAATTCTTCTGATGCATTGTATTCCATAAAAGTATAGATTATGATTTATTATTATTACTTAACCATATCCTTACTGTAAGATATGTAGGTCATTTCCAATTTTTGCTCTTTCAATCAAGATTTCAATCAAGTGGATATCATTATCATTTGTATATAACTTTGTGCATATATGTATTTCTATGGGATAGATTCCTTGAAATGAAATAAAAGGATCAAAGGAATGTGAATTTTTAATTTTCATACTGGCAATCTGCCCTGCAAAATGATTTTACCAATTTGTGTGTCATGTGACAGCATATGAGTTTGCTTTTACATTGTAAGCTCACAATCCTAAATATTAGTATTTTTGAGAGTTTGATAGTTCAAAATGACTTACATTGGTCTGTTTTTATGTCTCTACTTGAGAGGTTTAAACAACTTTCCTATCTTTCACCCACTGTTCTATTGGCTTTCTCTCTTACTGATTTGTAGGAGCTCTTTACACATTATGGATATCAATATTCTCTCTCTATTATACATACTGTGAGATTTTCCTCCATATTAGTCACTTTTCTTTTAATTCTTTAGAATATTTTCCTGTACATGAAATTTAAGTCTTTATTGTAGTCAGTGCTCTTGATCTTTTATTTTACAAATGTCTTAATTATGAACGGCTTTACACTTCAGTATTATAAAACTAAATCTTTTATATTTTCTTTTAATACCATTATAGATTTAAATGGTGAAGTCAACTTAAAGCACACTTTCCAAAATTTCCAATGACTGTTTACCAAGTTTTTTTTCCTCATATCAGGCCCTGTGGCAGGCTGGCCCCCACCCTGCTCAGAATGTGCAGTGTGATAAGGGCAAAAGTAGAAGTAGTACAAAGTGGTAAAGGCATATTCATAGGAGGACTTTAGAGAAGCCTGCATGGACAAGGTGATATGAGCTGGACCAGGAAAGATAAAGAAAGGTTTGACAAACAGGGAAGAGAAGAAGAAACCTTTCAGGAGAATGGAATAGCATATTCAAAGACACAGAAGCCCCACAGAACAAGGAGTGTTTGAAGAATGATGTGGCCCTGTTTTAGTTTGAAAGAGCTTGTGTATAGGGCTCATGGGGATGTGGCAAGATGCAATGGGAAAGTTAGTCAGGACCAGATTGCAAAATGTGCACGACTTTATGAAGCTCTGAGTCATCCTTAAGCCTGGGATTCAATTACTAAGCACAGATAATCTGAGAGGGGGAAAATGGGTGAGGATATAAAGGAAACAGGATTGGCCAAGAGTTGATAAGTGCTGAAGATGGATGGTGCTTACATGGAATGTACTGAACCGTTCTCTCTCTCCCCCAATACAGATGTTTGGAAATTTTTATATTACAAATTTGAAACAAACAAACAAAAACCTGTCATCTTATACAAGGTCATTCTTTGGTGCAAAATAAGATTGGAGGGGTTTTGTTGTCATTGTCATTGTTAACAGCATTGTTGAGTTTTTTAAAAAAAAAAAAAGTGTGGCTCATCTGGGGCATCTGGGTGGCTCAGTCGATTAAGTGTTTGACTTTGGCTCAGGTCATGATCTCACAGTCCATGAGTTCAAGCCCCATGTCAGACTCTGTGCTGACAGCTCAGAGCCTGGAGTGTGCTTTGGATTCTGTGTCTCCCTCTCTCTCTGCCCTTCTCCCGCTCACATTCTCTCTCTCTCTCAAAAATAAACATTAAAAAAATTTTTTAAGGCTATAGATTAGCAAACTATGATCACATTTATGGTAAGTAGAGAGATAACCCAGGAAGTTGGGAACCAAGATATTAGTAGAGTTCACCTTCTAGGTTAAAGAATTAAAGGCACTATTTCATATTTTTCTGTACTGTGTGAATGTTACATATCAATTTGTATTGTTCATAAATTGGAAGAACAGATTTTTCACTTAGCAAAAATGTTAAAAATCTGATTACAGAAAGATATGCCCACATGTGAAGCTACTAAAAACAGTATATAGGAAAAAAAATGTTAATATATGGAAATTCTTTCCCTATAATGTCAATAAGAAAAAAGGATATAAATCCATAATAATTACTATTATAACTATATGTGAGGAAAATGTATACACACATGAAAAGAAATCAGAATGACAATACCAAACTATCAACAATGGCTATTCTTGGGCAATGGGACTATTATTAATTTATACCCCATCCCATTTTTCTTTGCTAAGCACATATCATTTCTGCAATTTTTTAAAATGTAAAGACAGGGGCGCCTGGGTGGCTTAGTCGGTTAAGCTTCTGACTTTCGCTTAGGTCATGATCTTGCGGTTCATGGGTTCGAGCCCCGCGTCAGGCTCTGTGCTGACTGCCAGCTCAGAGCCTGGAGCCTGTTTCAGTCTGTGACTCCCTCTCTCTCTCTCCGACCCTCCCCTGCTCACGCTGTCTCTCTCTCTCTCTCTCCTAGAAATAAATAAAACATTAAAAAAAAATAAAATAAAATGTGAAGACAAAAACAAAAATGAAACTTCACATCCCTTTTTGAACTTTTTGACTCCAGAAAAAAATACAGCCAAGGACTAAGTGACAGAGCATAAAAAAAGAAGAACATTTCAGGATAATTTTTAAATATGAAATTTTCTTCCTTTTTCTACTTTTGGCCAACTGGAACATCCCATCTTCTTAGGACTTTGAGAAGTACAGATTTCTAACAGACAAAAGTAATCAGTCAAACTAGAGTTCTAATAGACCTAAAAAGTTATTAGGTAATGTTAATATACTGCAGTGTAATCCTGAATAATACTCTCATTTTTCTCAGCTATAACACTTAAATATGGTAATTGAACTTGTTTATAGTTTTCCTTAAATGAAGATGTGAATAGAAAATATCCTTTTTTTCAAGCATTCATGGAGAGTCACAAAATTTGACAGAAAACTCCAAAAGTTCCAAAAATTAGAAATAATACAAAAAAATTTTTTTACCACAATGCAATAATGCTAGAAATTAATATCAAAATTTTAAAAATCAAAAGAACTTCCACATAGAAATTTAAAAGAAAAACTATCAAACAGCCTTTGTGTAAAAGAAATACACAAAATAAAATTGAAGAATTTCTATGGCTGTTATAAAGAAAAATGTTACATTTCAGAATTTGTGATATATTGGTATAATAATTGCACAAAAATTTATAGCTTTAAATTCATATAAAAATGATACAATGAATATAAATGAATTAAATTCTCAACTCAAAAGGCTATAAAAAGCCAAGCTGACCCAAAAGAAAGTACAAAGAAAGAAATAATAAAGATAAAAACAAATCAATGGGATATATAGTCATGTAATTATAACTCCTTAGGAAAAATAATCAATGGAAGAGACATACACAACTTTTGAAGCAGAGGAAATTTAAAAATTCCTATTTAATGGAGAAACATGAGAGGCATTCCTTCTAAGCTCAGGAACAAGGTAAGGATGCCATTATCTCCACTACTATTTAACAGTGTGTTGAAAATATTAGCCAATTCAATCAGGCAAGAGAAGACAATTAGAATTAAGAAGTGGCTGTGTTCCTGGGTGGCTCAGTTGGTTAAGCCTCCGACTGGCTCAGGTCTGATCTCGTGGTTCCTGAGTTCGAGCTCCACATCTGACTCTGCTGTCAGTGCAGAGCCTACTTCAGATCCTCTGTCTCCTTCTCTCTCTGCCTCTCTCACACTCTCTCTTTCTCTCTCTCAAAAATAAACAAGCATTAAAAAAAGGATTAAGAATGGGGAGCCTGGGTGGCTCAATCGGTTAAGAGTCCAACTTCGGCTCAGGTCATGATCTCGTGGTTTGAGTGTTCAGTCCCACATTGGGCCCTGCGCTGACAGCTCAAAGCCTGAAGCCTGCTTCGGATTCTCTCTCCCTCTCTCTCTCTGCCCGTCCCCCACTCACACTATCTCTCTCTCAAAAATAAACGAACATTTAAAAATTTTTAAAGGGGTTCCTGGGTGGCTTAGTCGGTTAAGCGTCCGACTTTCACTTAGGTCATGATCTCGCAGTTCGTGGGTTCGAGCCCCGCGTCGGGCTCTGTGCTGACTGCCAGCTCAGAGCCTGGAGCCTGTTTCAGTCTGTGACTCCCTCTCTCTCTGACCCTCCCTGCTCACTCTGTCTCTCTCTTTCTCTCTCCTAGAAATAATAAATAAATAATTTAAAATAATTTTTTTAAAAAGAATTAAGAAATGGAAAATGAGTAAAACTATGTACAAATATTATATGCATAAGGCCAAGAGAATCGATGTTTGTGGGTTTAAGCCCCTTATTGGGATCTCTGCTGTCAGCATGGCCCGCTTTGGATCCTCTGTACCCCCTCTCTCTTTGAGTCTCCCCACACAAGCTCTCTCTCAAAAATAAATACTTTTTAAAATGCTTAAGAAAAAGGAAATAACAGTATGAACTTGTAATTTAAATGTGTGTGTATATACATATATACACATATATATCTTAACTCTGTCTAATGTCACCACAATAACCATGAGCACATCTGGTGCCAAGATCTTAGTGGTTTTGCAAAAGAAAGAACATCCTAACACCATACACAAAAACAAACTCAAAATGGATTAAACACTTAAAACTCCTAGAAGAAAACACAGGCAGTAATTTCTTTCCATTGGCCATACAAACATTTTTCTTGATAGGTCTCCTGAGGCAAGGGAAACAAAAGCAAGATCAAATTACTGGGACTACACCAAAATAAAAAGCGTCTGAACAGTAAAGAAAACCATCAATAAAATGAAAAGGCAACCTACTGAATGAGAGAAGATATTTGCAAATAATATATCTAATAAGGGGTGAATATCCAAAATATATAAAGAATGTATACAACTTAACACCAAAAGAACCCAAAAAATCCAATTAAAAACTAGGCAGAGGTCCTGAATAAACATTTTTTTCCCAAGAAAACATAGTAATGGCCAACAGACACATGAAAAGATGCTCAACATAATTAATGATCAGGGAAATGCAAATCAAAACCGCAATGAGATATTACCTCACACATGTCAGAATGGTTAAAATAAAAAAACACACAAGAAATAAAAAGAGTTGGAAAGGATGTGGAGAAAAAGACCCCTCATGCACAATAGGGAAACACATTGGTGAAGCCACTGTGGAAATAGATTGGAGGTTCCTCAGGAAAAAAAAAAAGAGTTACCATATAATCCAGTAATTCCAAAACTGGATATTTACCTAAAGAAAACAAACATTCATTTGAAAAGATACATGCACCCCTCTGTTTACTGCAGCATTATTTACAATAGGAAGATATGGAAACAACCCAAGCGCCCATTGACAGGTAAATGATAAAGAAGGGTGGTGTACACACACACACACACACACACACACACACACACACAGGCATATTATTTAGCCATAAAAAAGAACTTGTCATTTGTAACAACATGGATGGACCTAGAGGGTATGCTAATGAAATCACTCAGATGGAGAAAGATACCATATGATTTCACTCATATGTGGAACTTAAGAAACAAAACAAATAAACAAACAAACAAACAAAAAGACAGACTCTCAAATACAGAGAACAGACTGGTAATTGCCAGACAAAAGGTAGCTGGTGGCATGGGTGCAAGAGATAAGAGTATACTTATTATGATGAGTACTGAGTAATGTATAGAACTGCTGAATCATTATATTGTACACCTGAAACTAATATAACATTTTATGTTAATTATACTGCAATATAAAAATAACAAGAAATAAAAAACAGAAAAAATATATATATATACAGTAAAACCTTGGTCTGCAAGCATAGTTCGTTTGGAAACATGGAATCTCTTTCTGCATGGGTGCCATTGCATATGCTCACATGGATGTTGACTACAGTATAGTATTGATAAACTCTGGTCATATACTGTATTTAGTGTAACTGGCAATAAGGCATCAGAGTAAAGGATCTATATCTGCAGGCAGCTTGACCTAGAATGAAGCAAAGCATTCCTAAGCTTATCCTTGTATGGAAAAACAAAGGACTGTCCATAGGTGCTTTGAAGTGACAAAAAATACTAGTGCCAATTGTGGGCACCTTCAAATGTTCTGAAAAATCATGGATTTCTGACAAACATAGAGACCGAACATCTGAGTACCCACAATCCTGCAGTACACATGAGAAAGATGAGAGAGAGAGAACCACCATTGACTCAGTTGTGATCATGTGACATTCGATGTCACGTACTACTTGTATTTCAAGACATCACTGTTTATCAGGTTTAAATTTGTTAGACATATTTGCTCATCTTGTAGAACAAGTTACTTGCAATCCAAGGTTTCCCCATATTCTTAAATTCTGTCTAATGTCACTACAATAACAATGAGTACACGTGATACCAAGATCTTAGTGGTTTCTAAATATCATACCCCACTAAAAGAAACTAGAGCTCTGTGGAGAAATGGCTAATAGCAGGTCTTAGAAGGGAAATTTCAAGATATCTCTGAGTCCTTATGCCAAAAATCAAGTAAGTGTTCAAACAAGGATGGAGCTATATCAAAAAGAAACAAGAACATCTTGAAAAGGATCTTATTTGTCAAAGTTGGGACAATTAGAGCATGAAAAAGAATAATTATTATAACTAAAAAAGAATTTCAGCAAGATGTCAAGATACAAAAATCAATATATGAAAATCAATTGTATATCTATACACTGGCAATGAACAATCTGAAAATATTAAGAAAATAATTTCATTTACAATTGCATCAAAAGAACAAAATACTTAGGAATAAAAATTTTTTAAACGTGTAAAACTTATACAGTAAAAAATCACAAAGTATCATTGAAATAAATTGAAGAATTAAATAAATAGAAAGATATATGTTCATGGATTGGAAGACTATATTGTTAAAATGGCAATACTCCCCAAATGTATCTACAGATTAAACACAACCCTATCAAAATCCCACCTGTCCTTTTTTGCAGAAATTGATAAGAACAAGCTATTTCTAAAATACATATGGAAATGCAAGGAAACCAGAAGAGCCAAAACATTCTTGAAAGAGAAGAAAGTTGGAGAACTCATGTTTTCTATTTCAAAATGTACAACAAAGCTACAGTAATCAGGACGGTGTAGTACTGGCACAAAGACAGACATATAGATCAATGAGGTAGAATTAAGGGTCCAGAAACAAAACCATATATCTATGGTCAGTTGATTTTCAACCAAGTTATGAGGACAATTCAATGGAGAAACAATAGTCATTCCAGCAAATGCTGTTTGGATATATGCATATCATGCAAAACAATTGTTAGACCTCCTGCCTCATACCATATACAAAAATTAATTTAAATTAGATCAAAGACCTAACTGTAAGAACTATAAAATTCTAAGACAACATAGATGTAAATCGTGTGACTATAGATTAAGTAATGGTTTCTTAAATATGATGCCAAAAACACAACAAAAGAAAAAGTATGTAAATTGGACTTCAACAAAATTAAAAACTTTTGTGTTTCAAAGTACACTATCGCAAGTGGTAAATAAGTTATACATATAATGGGAGAAAATATTGCAAATGTTACATCTGAAAAGACTCTAGTATACAGTATATATATAAAGAACTCTTAAAACAACAATAAAAGACAACCCAGTTTTTAAATGGACAAATATTTTTTTAATGTTTATTTATTTTAAGAGAGAGCTAGCATGCAAGCATGAGCAGGGTAGGGACAGATGGGGGTGGGGTAGAGAGAGAGAGAGAATTCCCAAGCAGGTTCTACACTGTCAGTGCAGAACCCAACATAGAGCTTGATCCCCTGACCGCAAGATCATGACCTGAACTGAAATCAAGAACTAGTCCCTTATTCAACTGAGCCACCCAGGTGCTCCTGGACTAAAGATTTAAATAGATTATTTCTCCAAAAAAGATACAGAAATGGCCAATAAAGGAATATGAAAAGATGCTAGACATCACTAGGAAAATATAAATCAAAATCACAATGGGATACCACTTCACATCCACAAGGATGGCTACCTATAATCAAAAGGACATAATAACAAGTGTCGAGGGGCACCTGGGTGGCTCAGTCAGTTAAGTGTTCAACTCTTGATTTTAGCTCAGGTTATGATCTCACAGTCATGGGATCAAGCTCCATGATGGGCTCTGTGTTGAGAGTGGAGCCTGCTTAAGATTCTCTCTCTCCTCTCACTGCCTCTCTCCAGCTCATGTGCACTTGCTCTCTCTTAAAAACAGTGATCATTAACAAGAATGTGGAAAAAATTGAAACTCACACTCATTGCTGGTAGGAATGTAAAATAGTGCAACCACTTTGGAAAATAAACTATTTTGGCTATTCCTCAAAAAGTTAAACATAGGTTTACCATGTGACCCAGTAAGTGGACTCTTAAGTAGATACTCAAGAGAATTAAGAACGTATGTGTACACAAAAACTTGTACACAACTGTTTATAGCATCATTCATAATATCCAAAAGGTGGAAAAACCCCAAGTGTTATCAGCTGATGAATGAATTAAAAAATATATCCATATAATAGAGTATTATTCAGCCATAAAAAGAGATGAATTACTGATCCATGCTACAACATGAACCTTGAAAATATACTAAGTGACAAGACCAATCACAAAAGGCCACTTATATGATTCGACTTATGAAATTGTCCAGAACTGGCAAATTCATTGATAGAAAGTATATTAGTGGTTGTCAGAGGCTGGGGAGAGGAATTAAGAGAATAAATAATCAATACTTTTTTAAACTTAAGAATTATTTCCCCCAACTTAATATTTAGAAAAGTATCTTGTCTATAAAAAAATTAAAAGAATGCTATCCTTGGTACCCTTTACCCAGAGTCAGCAACTATAAAAATTTTTTGCCACATCTGTTTGATAACTGAAAGTCGGCTTGGCTGTATATAAAATGCTTAGTACACACTCTCTTCCCTTGACAATGTTGCTGCATTGTTTTTTTAATTTGTGTTTGAATCACTTAGTCTCTTTGCTGGGTAGCCCAGATGCGTTTTCATATAGTAGAAAATGTCTTAAAATGGACTCTTCTCAGTTAGTTCTCACAGTTCTACAGTGTACCATTTTAATATGTAGATTCAGGATATCTTTCATTTATTTGTCTTTTGGTATGTTTTTATTAGAGTATAGCTTTAAACACTAGTTTTTGATTTATTGTTTTTCTTTTTTAGAAAATTCAATTATAGGTGTGTTAGATCTTCTTTGTCTTCTATAGCTATAATTTTCTTTCTGAACTTTTTACTTTTTCTTCGTTTCTCTTGGAAATTTTCATTTCACGTTCTCATGTATGCTTTGTTGAATCTTTTCTTCTTTGTGCACCTTGTAGTTTAGCCTTAAATTGGGAGATCATTGTCTTTTCCTTCACTTCCTTTTCTAATTTCAGGCAATTCTTACTTCATGAATTTTTTGTTCTGTGCTCACTTTTCTTCTGCATTTGTGAATTCTAATTTGTGCTGTTTTTTCATACCTGTTATTGTCTAATTATATTAGACTCATACTGGAGCGTTGTGGTACAGTTTCTTCTTGCCTCAGGGTTGGGTCTTGAGTATTTTCATGGGCTGAAGAATTTTGATTCTAATTTATTTCCTTATCAGAATAACTTTGTGTGGATGTTGGCTGCCTCTTCCTCTTCATTTTTAAGACTTAAGGATTTTTCTGAATCAGTTGTATTTACAAATGGAGTTGAAGGATTTGAGTGACTTACTAGTTTCTTAGTTCAAGAGTGCCCTCTTCAGTTGGTACAGTAAAATGCAATTTCTTTAATGAAAAGGAGTGTTAGGGAGAGTTTAGTATGTCAGATTTCATGAAACTCTTATTTCTGTAAGAACCCTTAATTCTCACCAACTTCTTTATTCTTCCTTATTCATCACCAGATCTTTTAAAAGATACCTACTCCTTTCAAGTTCCTATGTTGTCTCCCAGAAACTGTGCCCTCTCAATACTTTACCCAAATAATTCCTACCTCTTCACTTTCACAAAGGTCATAGCTGGTGCTGATTTCAGATATGTATTTTCCCACTCAAATGAAACGGAGGTTTGCAGTCTTCTATTTCCTGCTATGTGGTGGATATAATTGTGTTGTGTATTGAGTTAATTGTTACTTTCTTTGCTGTCCTTGATCTATGTGGTTTTTGGAAGATGTAAAGAAAGATTAAGGTTTTAGACATCTGCTGTTTATGTTCAAAGAGTCCTAGCTATCTAACCTCAATTGATAAATGCCAACATTTATAAATTTTTAGGTGAGGCTTTCATATGAGCATTAGACAATTGGGCTGGGGTTTTTGTTTGGTTTCAAATGGAAGACATGCAACAAAGGTTCTTACACAGATAAAATATAGAAGATGGTTTGTTCAAGTCTCTGAGCAATTTTAGCCTGCAGCCCCTTCTCTCTGACCCTGTCACACTCATACATTGTTTCCATATTGCAGTGGGTGCATATGATGTGTCCAGGGCAGTTGGTATGTCTGGTGGCCAACATGTCCATAGTAGTTTGATATGGTCAGTGCACCCAGGATGGTTGATGTCTATATATAGCAGATCTAGAGTGGTCAGTGTACGTGGGCCATTACTGTAACAAGAGTGGCTGATCTGTCCTGACTGATCTAGATATGGAGCATTCATTTTTGTATCACTGATTTTTCCTTGTCAGGAAACCTTATTCTTTTCTCAGGGTACATGACTCTAAAATGGGGGAATGCGAAGTGTCAGCTCCTGGTGGAATAGGAGATCTAGTCTTCCACGGGAGGTAAGAGACTTGCTAAAGGGACTGGCCATAGAAGGATTCTGGCTAGGAGAAAAGCAGGCCACTAGAGAGACTCAACCCTGCTCAAGTCCTAGTCACCTCCAAGAGGAGGTGTTCCCTGACTCCAGGAATTTCTCCCCCAGGCCACGGGTGCCTGGACTACAGAGCCCTTCACTGTGGTCCCTCGGCATCTTTGGGTAATGAGGGTCAGGATGAGTAAGAACAATTGAATAATCATAAATGAGCACTTAGAGTTGGAGTCTTCATTCTACCACTTACTGGGTGAGTGATCTTGAATAACTTAATTTCTCTGAACCTCAGGTTCATTACTTCTGGCTAGTATATAATGCTTGGCCATTGCCTGACACAACAGAGCAAACCCTCAATAAATTTTAGCTACCTCCTACTACATATGCATATATACACATAATTTTTTTACACACATGCATCATATATACAAATATACACACATGTACACATACATACTTAAAATACACATGTATAGTTTAAGGGGGGTTCCTCAAGTATGGACATGGTTTTCATTTAATTATCGGATGCTTACATATTCACTGGCTGAAAAGGATTAAGGAAAAAATCACACTCCATTGAACTCCAAGGGAAAAACTCAAGTGATTTATTTGAATAGGTGGTATCCTCTGGCAAACCACAACTCTATACAACTACACAATGTTTTTTGTTCCTCAAAGTTGGAAAATCCCTGCCTTCATCCTGTTTTGCCTTTACGTATCCTACCCCCTTGCTTCATAGACATCTGTCGAGCCACAAGACCCTTATTCCTAACCGCCTGTGTGTCTCTCTCCAAACCAGAAGTCCCAAATTGGCTTAATATAGCATAGTCTGTGCAGTGTTTTTTTCCTTGCTTGTTTTGTCTTTGTTTTTTTTTTTTTGTTTGTTTGTTTGTTTGGCTTTTTAAATTAAATTGAATGACTGTGAAGCATTGCCAGCATTCCCAAGGGGCAACAATTGGCCGGAGCTGAGCAGTGACTCTCCCTTGAGAAAAAGCAGTGCACTGTGGTCTCCACAGCTTCTGTGGCTTCACCCCGTTTTCTTGTTGTTTCCAACCTCTCCCCTGGAGACTTTTTTTTTTAAGTTTATTTATTTATTTAGAGAGAGTGCATGTGCACACACGCATATGAGCAGAAGGGCAGACAGAATCTCAAGCTGGCTTTGCACTGTCAGTGTGGAGCCTGACGTGGGGCTCAAACCTGAGAACCATGAGATCATGACCTAAGCTGAATACTTAAAGGGGTGAGTCACCCAGGTCCTATTCCCCCCTCCCCCCCCCCCCCCACGTCAAGACATTTAACTCTTCTTTACTCCTGTTATAATCCAACCATCCCTTTTTGTTAAACTCGGTCACACCTTACTTCACACCCATAGTACAATTTTATCCTGTAAATTGATGAGTCACTTTCTGGCTAACAGTCTATACTGTCTATTGCAAACAAAGTTAAGACCAGGTTGATACAACTTCCCAATACAACTCAATCTTTTTATCTCCCCAATCCTGCTTCATACGTCTGACTTCCACCCGGCCTATGTGCTCATACTTCTGCCCACATACCATTCCCTCTCCTTGGGTTCCCTCTTTCCTCCATCACTCAGTTCAAATATAAGCTCTTCCTTGGTCTAGTTAGCTGGCTGAGAAAGTTACTACATCTGTATTCTCTCAATTACAATCCAGTGAATAATCACAGCAGTTATGTGTAATTATCTAAATATATTTCCATCTCATCCAGGAGACTAAGGAAGCCAAGGGCAAAAACTGGGTCTTATTCAACTTTGCATCCCTAGAGCCTAATAGTTTTTGATAAGAGAATTAAAGTTATAGCTAGATAAAATGATATACTAGTCTTGGGCCCATTTTTTATCAGTCAGTTTGAAGTAAATTATGCTGTTGTACCAAACTCCACTCAAATCCCAGGGGATGATAAAAACAAAGGCTTATTTTTCATGCACATGACTAATCCATCATGGATTAATCTTGCTCCACACCCATTTTGATCCCCGTTGAAAGAAGAGCCCAGGGAGACTGACAGTCTCATTGGAGAAGAAAAGAGATTGATGACCATGTTCTTGCTCCTAAGGCTTCTGCTCAGAAATGGCACACTTCATTTTTGCTCATATTTCATTAGCTAAAGCAAGTCAGTGTGCCCAAACATAAAGCCAATGGGGCAGAAATGTAAAATTCTCCTAAAGGGTGAATGGCTTGAACTTTAATACTATCTGCCACATGGCCACCACATCCAGTTCACCTTCCAGGGGTACGGAGGCCTGTGGGACATTTCCTCAGGCTCCTGGGTCAGTGAGCTTTGGAACCCAGCTAAGGGGAAGCCCCTGCAGGAGACGTAGGAGAATGTGAGGTTGGGAGAAGCCAGGGCATCCCCCATCGCCTCCCCCCACCCCATCCCCAGTCACAAGGAGGCTTCTGCAGAGGCTGGCTGTATTTCCTCCATGACGCTAGCATCCACCAGCCAGGTCTGCTGAGTTTTCTGCTTCTGCTGAGTTGTCCCTGGACACTATGATCTTAGATTCACATCCTCTGATCCAGTCTCCTAAGTTACAAGATAGGGGGAGAATCTACTCACATCATCCAGTTGTTTCAAGAACAAAACTAAAGGATGTTTATGAAAATATGCAAAGAACAAAGTGCTAGACAAATAAGGTGCTTAAATGTATACAAAGTGAGGCAACAGGGTGCTGCAGAAAAGGAGACTGGGGATCATAATGCTTACGTTCATGATCTTGCTCTGCCACCAACTGTCACCTCATCCAGGCAACACTGTGTTCTCTATTTTCCTCATCTGCAAATTGGAGATAACATTGTTGATAATGAAGCAGTCACAGAATAGCATAAATGAAAAGAGCTATGAAGATGTATACTCTCAAGTGTAAAAAGCTATACAAATGTTAAATTAATTCACTAGTTATAAGCAGAGAAAAAACTTTATTTCTATCAAATTAAAAAGTAGGAATCAATCTTCAAGCAAGATAATCAAAATAGTCAATAACAATGAACAGTTAGGAGAGCATGTACAGATTAGACTACAGGTTTAGATAGTCTGAATTAAGCACATACGCCCAATTCAAGAGGGCTGACAACTTTCATTGAGGAAAAGCAGTGACTCATCGTAAACACACAACTTCTGGGAAACTGGAGCTGACTTTTCACAGGACAGTAAACCGAAGTGACAAGCTGTCATTGGCTTCGAGAACAGATTTGAGCTTGAGAGGGGTCACAGTGAAACGCCATTGTAATGCAACAATTTCCCCAGAGATCTGTTCATCTCAAAAACAGGAATATATAAAAATCAGTAGTACAAATTCTCATAAAACTAGAAAAACCCTCTAAGCCCTAACACCTTGGAGCTTACATAAAGACTGAGTTTTTGTTTTCTTCCCTTTACCCTTCACTAAATTAAATACAAGTTTGTTTTTATTTAGCACATTTCTGACTTCACAGCCAAAGCTTTAAAATCAAGAAAGGTTTTATGAAATGGAATTAGACATACCCTAACCCCAGGAAGAATCACAAGGTGCACTTGGTGTAACTTGGAAAAGTTACAAACAGGAAATCTTTTATTTCCAGGAAGACAGATGCTGTTTCCTGGAATAGCCTAATTATTACCCAAAAGGAATGCGCATCCATGCCATCCAAGGGCTCTTATCCACTTGGAAATGTTTCATCATCTCTCCCTCCCTCTCCCTACACACACACACACACACACACACACACACACACACACAGATCAAATTGGGGGCATTCCCTGACACATATAGATAATGGCATTTATTTTGGCAAGAATTGTGCAATTTGTTAAAAGAAAGATAAGGTATGGCATTTATGAACAATTGTAACTACAGTATGTCTCAGCAGATGCAGGAAGCAGATTTTTATTCATAGTTGAAATACAGCTTCATGGTTTCCCAACATCTGGGTCTTGCACACTTTTCATCTAGAAACCAGACGAGATCAGTTATATGTGGAAAGGGAAGATAACTTATGACCAGACCACACGCCCGTTTAAAAAAAAGAGAAAAAGGCTGATTGCTAGGTTCTCCTTTTGTGACACCAAATAGACCAGGGAGTTACTAAAAATGAAGGGGAATTAAAAAGAAAGCAATTCATACTCAGAACAAAACTTGGCCTTATGACTTGCCTCTCTGGCAAAATTAAGTGCAGCAAGGAAAGATAGTGTCTTTTAAATGAAAGGTAATACATGAAACTCATCAGGTAGATATGAATGTTTCCCGAGATGCTGTCACCCAGCAGAGCGCAGATGAGGTACATGCCCTCTGTAAGTACAGTGTGCAGCTACCACCAGGACCCACTGAGTGCCCATTTCTTGTCTCAGCACCAGAGTGCCAAAAGTAGAGATTCCAGGTATAATCAAATAACACTGCTTTACCTATTAATTAGAATGGGGAGCTTGGAGGAGGAAAAGGTGCAAACAAAAGGCCCTTTTGGATTTCCTGGTTAATCCCTATAGGTACATGGAAATACAAATTTAAGTGAACAGAATGATTGCAGTTTTTATACAAAGAGGCAGGACAACTAAAACATCTACTATGTAGGGTAATTACTGAAGACTTAATTAGAAATGCACATGATGCACGTAGCATTAAGTACCAATAAACAGGAACTACTGAATGCCTATGCCTTAATGTATTTGGAATTTTGCAGTCTTTATGACCTAAACAGGCCCTCCCAGTGGGCAGGTAAGCTGTTTAGACTGCTAAACAGTTAAAGTCAAATACTGAAATCAGTTTACAGTGAACTACATTTTATAACAGTCCTATTTATGGTGTTGCACAGGCACCCTTCTATCTAAAGTCATCCTGTCTCAACAACATTTTAAAGTGGTAGGTGGGTGAAGCCACAGCAGTACCTCTTCCCAAGAATCCCACCCTGCCCCATCCATTTATTTTTTTTTTACCTTTTTCCTTCCCTACCAAAGGGAGGGGCACACTCTGGGTAAAGCTGGAGCTCATCTCGGCTTGGCTGTTAGAGGGTGGCAGGGAGTGACCCTGGGCAAGGCGGTTAAGACAGGAAGCCAATCTCCCCTGGTTCCAACCAGAAGTGTGCATGAGAAACAGTGCCACATCAGATGGCAGGCAAAAGTGTGAATGTGGCATTCGGGGTCATGTTAATGTGCAGTGTGACACAGGGAAGATGTTATGTGGGGGGGCTCCATCACCTGCCAGCACTTCTGGAAGGATGTTATCATCAGGGCCTTATCTGGGGGTGGAAGTGAGGGAGTGATTTCTCCTGATTATCAGGGAAGAAAAGTAAGTAGCATCTGGTAACTCCCAGAATCCCGAGTCTACAGGGGACATTGTGGTGGGGCGCGGTTGAAGTGCAAAGGTTCCTTAGGGGTACAACACCTGACATCAGAAGAGGAGGTGAGGAACATGAACCTGACTCCTCCACAGACTAGCCTGGAACCAAGCCCAGCCTACTTTAACAGTCTTTCATTTTATAAGTGAGGAGTTATGAAGGAAGATCAAAGGCTCTATTCTTCCTCTAGCAGCTCCCTTTCCTTAAGCAAAGAGGAGTGGGGGGCGGGGGGAGAGTGGGGACAGTCCCATATACAGCTGAATGTCTCTTCTACTTTTGATGAGGCGACTTAGAAATACAAGCAAAATCAAGCAGGCTCAGCACAGGACACCGATGGTGAACGTCCAGAAGCAAACTCAGGCTACAGAATCAGGAAAACCTGGGTGTGAGTCCTGGCTGCACAGTCTATTGGCAACAAGAGCCTGGGCAAGATGCTTCAGATCTCTGACCCTCGCCTTCTTTATTTATAAATGTGGCCTCATGCCCATCTCAAAGGATGCTTGAAAGATTAAATAAGTGTTTGCTAAGGTCCTAGAACTGCACCTATCACCCAAAGGCCTTCAGTAAATGGTACTTACTTTATGTCTGCCTTAGTGTTAAAGGGTATTAAACACAGCAATGTTTTCAAACTCTAAGTGGGAAGCCTGTTCAGACAATGGGAAGCAAAACTAATTCACAACTGGCTAGAATCACAGAATGTGTGTACAGGTAGGAATCTTACAGACACCCAAACTACTCTCTTTGCATAACTCTGAAGGAACCGTACATGCAGCAGAAGGAAAACTAAGAAAAGATGGCTCTTTAGCTTTTATCAAAATATTTTCAAGAGAATTTTAGTTTGTTTTTTTTTTTTTTTACAAAATTATTGGAGGAAATGCCAGAGAGCTTGTTGAAGAAAATCTGACATGAACTTTTTAGGCCACTGAACATGAAGTATCATCTTTGAAAGACCCATGGAAAACGTGTTTGTCTTTTTTATTGGTCTCACCAAGCACACGGCCCTCACCAAGCACAAAGACAGCAGGCGCCACTGAGACGCTCCCACACTGACTGTTAACTATCTATTCTGCTGGAAGAGAGGGAAGGATGGAGGACTTGAGTATGGCATCAGGGACCAGCCATGTCCCATACCTCTCTTGAAAACTCCAAAGGGAGTCTGTTAAACACAAAGAGAACTGAAGGAAGAGTGATGAAGATTCTTCTACTTCCAGAAGGGCACACACTTTCCTCTCCTGAATTATCAACCTTAACTCTCTACTTTTCCTAGTTTTTGGAAATTGTCTCCATGGCAGTACTAGTCTAAATTGTGTGACTTTCTTCATATTGGATTTGTTTTCTCTATACCTGGTTCCCCAGGAAACCTGAGCTTTACCTATAGGTCTGATTTTCACCTTGCCCCACCAACTGGCATTCAAACATGGCTCTTCTAAAGCACTAGAAGTCCAGATCACGCACTGATGTTTCATAGACCTACCTGGGCATCTCCATTGCATAAACCCAAAAAGTAACATGTTGATTCAGAGAATGAGGAGACCAGTCTATGTTTCTACTACGGCAGTTAAAGAACATTCACACGAAGGTATAAAGGAGGGAACTGGCGTGAGCGGGGCAGCATTTGTACGGAAGATGCAATCATTACCATACAGAACACATCTGCCAGGGAATTGACTGGAGATTCTCCAGGACATCTTCAGAAAATAAATAATGCATTGCAACACCAGAAGCTTGCTGAAATAGGCTTTTGTTTTGTTTTTTTTTCCCTTCTCCTCAGTATGAAGGGTTAGACAGAAGTCACTCCCAGGAATAGCAAAGGACTCTCCTTAGGGACAATCACGATGCATGAAGAGGGGTATTTATTTTTAAGGCAACAGGAATAAATTTCATTGTCCTTCCCAGAGGAGAGCAAGAATTACATTAGGTGGCCACCAAGTCTGGAAACCAGGCAAATCTTTAATAAGCGGTTTACTGATATTACATTACAAAGAATGACAAAATTGTATCATCTATATTTCTAGACTTAATGGCCACCCCACAGAAAGCATCTTTGGAATAGATTAAAAAATTTTAAATTTGTTTTCCCATAATCATAAAGCTGTCATACTCAGTCTGGGGACAGCTAGTGCAACATTTTCCTTAACCCACAGGCTCCATTCCCTTTACCAACTATTTATAATATGTTTGGGTCACTCACAGGAGAAAAACACTGTCAGCATTAATATTTAGCAGCATTTCAAAATACATTTTTTTTGTCTTGAATAAAAAGCTAAACTATTCTTTTAGTGCAGTAATTCCATATGGTCTTATTACTTCTATACACAAGATATGATCCTTTAACATTTATGTAGTATCTCTCACTTTTTTGAAGACTCCCAAAGACTTTGAGGATTTTATTTTTTCACAATAAAAGAAAAGAGCAGTGTCAACCCATGAAGGTCAGCCCAGCAGCATAAGTAGACCCTCTGCAGAGCTCAGTTCCTGGTACAAGAAGCAATTGGACACCCTCCTCTCGCTCTTGGCTCTTAGAAAGGAATCTGAGAGATAAAAGCAGTAACTATCTGTATTACTTCATAGCCTAGGAAGGGAGAAAGCAGATGTACCAAAATACAGTCTAATAAAAATAGCAGAAGCCAAATCCTTTCATTCCAGGATGTCTGAAAAGGAGAGATTCTACAGAACATGGTTGCAGAAAAAGGTATCACTCCAAACAGAAAAAAGCAAATTGTGGACAGTCACTCAGGGCCAAAGAAGCGACCATAAAGAGCAATTGGCTTCAATCGCACAGTCACCAGGAAGGGCACATACCAGAGAACTTGGGACAAGGCCGGGGCTACTGCCCTGCACATTCTCAGGCCACCTGGTGCTGTGGTTCACAGGCTTTGGGGGACAGGGAGAACCAGAGGCCAACACAATCACGTGTGAAAAGGCTACTATGGCAACAACGTGATGGTCAGAACTCAGCTAGACTTTGGATTATACACCATTTGAAATCCAGTCTGTACTTGCTTCTTGTGAAGGGCTTGAGACGTGCAGACATCTTTGACATGTGTGGGTGACCCTTCTTTAGAAAGGCAGAGAAGAGCCTCTTCATGAACTCTTTCTACTCATTTGTTTTCATTTCAGTCCACCATTTAGACTAGAAAAGACGCTGCAAGCTATCCCTGCTAGCTTCTAATTTGGACACGGCATCAGTACTACACATACAACTGAATGAATGACATCTTCCTGGTTCTTCACTGGGCAGGCTCAGTATGCTTCTTTGGACTGAATAGGTGTGATCTTGTTCGAGAAAAGCGTGTAAACATAGGGCCAGATTTTGTTAGTCTCCGTCCCAGAAAATTGGTGAAGTACTCCTCGGCTCCTGAAATACAAAATCCGACACATGAAGGCATTTTAGGTTCACTTTTTTTTTTTTTTTAAATGTTTATTTTTGAGAGAGAGAGAGAGAGAACATGCAGGGGAGGGGCAGAGAGAGGGAAGACAGAGGATGTAAAGTGGGCTCCACACTGACAATAGCAAGCCCAATGTGGGGCCCAAACTCACAAACTGCAAGATCATGACCTGAGCCGAAGTCCAAGTCAGATGCATAACTGACTGAGCCACCCAGGAGCCCCTTAGGTTTCTTTTCAACATGATATTAGGGCAGGTGAAGGTCTAGGGTATAAAGCAAGCATGATCTCATGGCCTACCACATACACTGTAAGTGCCAAAGCAGCTCCCTCAAATGTATCAACACCCCCACTTAGGGATACCTAAATAAGGACACAGCTTCTACATTCTGGCATGCTTGGCATGATGCCACCTCTTCTCCTGTTTAAAACATATCAAAGAAGGGCGCCTGGGTGGCTCAGTCAGTTAAGCATCCAACTCTTGATTTCGGCTCAAGTCATGACCCCAGGGTTGTAAGAATGAGCCCCGTGACAGGCTCCATACTGAGCATGCAGCCTGCTTAACATTCTCTCTTTCCTTCTGCCCCTCTCTGTGGCTCGCGTGTTCTTTAAAAAAAAAAAAAAAACAAGAAACAAACAAACAAAAAACAACAACAAAAGAAAAACATCCAAGAATAACATTATATGGACAACACCAAGTTTGCCTCAGTACATACTTTCAAAAAACAGATCACTGATAACCTTTGGTACTATAAAACCCTTATTACTTACAACAGATCATAAAACACATGATGGATCATAATCACATGATCAGGAACTTCTGATCTGAAGGCCTGCTAGATTATTCGGGAGCTAAAAGGTCAGAAATTGATTTACAGCGGAAGTTGTAGACAGCTGTCTGCAAATGGGTTTTGTTTGGTTTGCATGCTGTTAAAAATGTTACTTGTTGTGACTACTTTTAAAACTTGGGATTTCCCCCCCATATACACACAGAGCCAGATTTCTGCTTCTCGTGAGAATCAATGGGCACTAGCCACTCTGGGCCTGAGTGCCCCTATGGTAATCACTGGGTGATGCCACATAGCAGCTGTCCGCTTCAACTGTCACTCACCTGCCCAGGTTAACACAGCCCTCACCAGGTTTGACACTCATTTCCAATGCCTGCCTGCCCCCTGGAGCCATCTAAATTTGCCATCCGTAGCTTATAGTTTTAGCTTGTTTTTGGGTTAAATTCCCTCCTAGACATAGCTAGTCAAAGGGTCCCTTCTAATCTTCCAAATGAGATATTTACATGTGGGAGTGTCAAAATATAAACCATTATTTTAGCTCCTTAAAAAGAAAGATGAAAATAACTCTAGATGTAATCTTACAACCAGACAGAGAGGATCAGGTTTCGGTTCTTGTATTACAAGAATCTCAGCATAAAAGAACTGGAAGACATCTCCCACGTACAACCCCCAACATTTCACCTGACCTTCAGGGAGGAACTTGGTATTTAGAGTTTATCTCGCTTGAAGAAACACTACTGCATCTCAGCCCAGCATCGTTCCCAACGGGCACCACACTGTTTTAACCGGCTGTCCACCATGAAAATGCTGACGCACACTCACTTGTATAATTCAATGACTGGCTTTGCCACATCCTTGTACTGTCTCAGCCGGGCAGCAACTGCTTCAGGTTTATCATCCTCCTGCTGGATTAATGGTTCACCAGTGACGTCATCAATCCCCTACAAACACCAGAGAAACCAGTTAATATGGCCAACAGCTGGGCCATTCCATAGATGAAAAACTTTCCTGTGCAAAACCCATTGTATTCACCTTCAACTCCTCTCACACAATGAATTAGGCCTGATGACAATGGTAATAGTGAAAGTAGTTGAAAAAAAGAAAACACACTCTTAACAGTATGTTAACCTTATCTCATTGAGAGCTGACATGAAGTCTTTATTAACTTCTCAGATCTTTCCGAATATGTTACAGTGCTATTGATAAATGATGTTTTCAATTTATAATTTAAAACTCCCTGCTGCCTCCCCCAACAATAAACAACCTTTAGACACTGTCACTCTGGCCTCTAAATATTCCTGAAACTTCCTTGCTTTCTAAAGTTTGAGTTGTTAATAAGGAAAATAAGTCATTTCAAAGAACCAACTTGTTTACTTAGGAAAACACTGATCTAGGAGAAGGTATCTCTCTCCTACCTGTGCTAGCTTTCAAAACCTTTTCTGAGATTAATCTTACTCAGGCTATTTTACTAGATCACATAATGACTTACCTAAAGATAGATTAAAGTATGCATGAATCATATACCTATGATAATCAAGAACAAACATTCTGAGAACTGAAAAGATGCAATTCTAAGAACCTGACTTTTGACATATTTTAACCTTCTCAGGAAACATATCTACTTAAAAATGGCAACGTGCACATACGAGGATCTTGCCTCCCGTGTCCATGGCTATTACCCACCAGGGGAGATAGTCACAAGAAATAAATCTGTCAAAAGCAGGCTAGAGCACAACCAAAAGGTTCAGGCAACTCAACTGGATAATCAGAAACCAGCTATAAATTTGAAACACACTAAAATTCCATTACAGCTCAGGGCCTTGGGTACATAATTTATGCTTATGATTTACTGGTGAGCCCCATAATATCACATGTGTATTCCATGGCTGTTACCCTGACACAACAGGGGAGATGGGGGTGGGAGAAGGCTGTACATCACCTCTACTTTCATCTCCTTGACTTTACTTATGACTGCAAAGCTCAGAAGTCATTTCCAGGACCTCAGAGCACTAGTAAATAGAACAACTGCTTCTAGACAGAGCAGAATGATGTTGGGGTGATAGCATCCCGTCTTCCAGGGGAACCTGGCCACAGTGGCTGATAGAGGTGGCCCAGACTAGCACTTTCACTGCTGATTTCAGGAGCAGCACTGTAATAACTGTGGGCGTTCTTTTATATCTATTCTTTGGAAAGTAACTTAGTATTAAAAATTCTCAAATTTTAAGACAACCTGCTTCAGCAGGGCGAGACGGAACTAAAATGTGAAACATCTGTGTTAGACTTCAGTGCATATTCAGAACCCTCTTTTTCCCCTCCATTTTGTCCCCTCTACTAGTTTCTTGAGAAAGAAAGAAGGGACTTAATAAAGGAATTCCAGAAGTATTTATTATATTTTTAAAAAGACTTCTGGGGTACCTGGCCGGCTCAGTTGGTTAAGCACCAACTTCGGCTCAGGTCATGATCTCACGGTTCGTGGGTTCGAGCCCCGAGTCGAGCTCTGTGCTGACAGTTCGGACCCTGGATCCTGCTTCGAATTCTTGTGTCTCCCTCTCTCTCTGCCCCTCCCCCACTCATGCTCTGTCTTTCAAAAATAAATAAACTTAAAAAAGACTTCAGAAGGCAACTAGTGCTTAGCCCAAATGAACAGGACTCCCTGGAACTTTCTCAAATCTATGGTACTCAGGAGCTAGGATGGCATCCTTACCCTCTTGAAGCTGGTTTTCTGTTGTAATTATTGACTATCGATATTCAGGTCTACCTATTCCATAAACATTTATTCAATAAGATACAACTGTCACCTCTTTCACATTTGGAGGATTACAAATAATATGATCTACCTCCCAATAATTGGAGTTAAGAATCAAATTGAACTAATTCATATCTTTACCAGAAAGAACAATAATTCTTTTAAATGAATTCGTTAATTTAAAAAGTTTCTTGGGGCCCCAAGTGGCTCAGTCAGTTAAGTGTTTGACCCTTGATTTGGCTCAGGTCATGATCTCACAGTTGATGAGCTCGAGCCCTGCCTGGGGCTCCACACTGACTGCATGGAGCCAGCTTGGGATTCTGTCTCTCCGTCTCTCTCTCTGCCCCTTCCCCACTGCACACACGCTCTCTCAAAAAATAAAACAAATAACATTTAAAAAAATAAAAGTTTCTTTAAACATATACCTTTATCTATGCTTATTTTATATAAACGTTATTCTTTTGAACTTGTTATTCCTCTAGTCTTCCCCCTTTACACCCTTACTCCCATCAATCCCATGACCCTGCCCACTCTGACCCCAGTTCTGCATTCAGACCCAGGGCTAACCATTTATCCCTGTTCTTATGAAGCCAGAGAGCACATATAAACACACACACACACACAAACAGATATGTGTAAAGAAAGACAGTCACTTTTTACAAAAACGGAATTATTGTGCTATTTGCTTTTCATATTCAGTAATACCTGGAGGAAATGTTTCTTCAGGTCAAAGACTATAGCACGAAGTCTTTCCTTTTACTGACTACATGGCATTCCAACTGTAGATATTCTCTAATTCCTTTTATCATCTGCTGCAAATGAGCATCATTTTTGTTTTCAGATTTTGTTTTGTTTTTCCCTAAAATCAACACTAGAATAAGCATAATTGTATACATGATCTTACCTGTTAGTGCTTTCATTTCCATAACCTATGCTCCCAGTGGTGGGTTGAATGAAATATGTATTTAAAATTTTTTTTAAATTTTACTTAATGTTTTTTATTTACTTTTGAGAGAGAGAGAGAGAGAGAGAGAGAGAGAGAGAGAGAGACAGCATGAGCAGGGGAGGGTCAGAGAGAGAGGGAGACACAGAATCTGAAGCAGGCTCCAGGCTTTGAGCTAGCTGTCAGCACAGAGCCTGACACGGGGCTCGAACCCACGAACTGTTGAGATTATGACCTGAGCCGAAGCTGGACGCTTAACCGACTGAGCTACCCAGACGCCCCTAAAAATTTTAATGTACAATGCTAGATTGCTTTTTAAAAAGACTACAAATACTTCACATGCCTAATAAAGATGAGAATACCATTTTTCTCTGATCCCCACCAGCAACAGATGTTATAAACTTGAATTTGCACTCCTTGACCACTAGTGAATGAGAAATTTCAAATACATTTGGCCACACAGATCTGCTCTTTTTTGAATCATCTATTCATATCCTTCCTATACTTTACGGCTGAAATGTTGTGCCTCTTGTCAGTCTCTCAAAGGGCTCTGTATAGTCTTACGTGCACATGAGGTGGATTGAAATCCAGGTTATACACCCTTCCACTGGGAGGGTGAATCCAACGTCGGCTGAGACGGTCTTTGAGTGTTTCGAATGGAATGTTCAGAGTGATCACTAGATCCAGCTCACAGATTCTGTCCAGGGCTTCAGCTTGAACTAACGTCCTAGGAAAACCTAAATGCCAAAAACAAAACATATCAAATGCAAGACATTTCCCAATTCCAGTGAGTCAATGGAATATTTTCAATGACAGAATAATCAAGTCTATACATATGCCACCCAGAATGAAGCTTTCATCAGGGATTTATGTCTACCTCCTTAAATTTAATAGTAGAAGAAAAGAGGCTACTTTAAAACCCAGTTTTGGCATTTGGGACACTGAAAGATTAAGGAGTCACATGATACAAGTGGAGAGTACACTAAACTAAAAATCATTAGACCAGTCCTAGCTTTGCTCTTAACTACTCACGTAACCCTAGGCGAGTTATATCACCTCCATTTCCTCTTCTGTTAAAGAAGTGAAGCGACAAAATTATATTTGTGTCCTTTGATAGCTTTAACAGCTGATAAGTATATTACTCTTAGGCTATTTCCAAAATTATATATACATGTATATGTATTTTTTATCCATTCCTTACATCTTACAAAACTCAACATGTGGTCTGCAATCTAATACAATAACCACAGAAATGAGAAAAAGCATTTAGGAATGTTATAGCAATTCCACAGTAATTTTAAGCCTACTAAATCTAAAATTTATGCTTGAATTTGTGGTTTTCTTTTAATTTTTGCTCTTGTTATATTTGATAAAAGGGCTGCTCTGCAGTGGAAAACAAAAGAAACTGGACTTTCACTAGAGATAGTTTGTTCTAGGCTTCCCTTGGAGCTTACTTTCTAATTTTTCCAATAAGGAAAATTATCCAATGGCCCCCGCAGTATCCAACTTGTGATGTTGTTTATTACAGAAGGTTGTTTATTACAGAAGATGGAGTTACATCTCTTCCAAAAAGATACAAGAATAAAGAGCACCAAACCTGGGGCATGTGTTCAACTCTATTTTTATGATAGGGAAAGAAAAAGCAAGTCCAAACAGAGGTAGGAAAAAGCTTATCTTGCAGGGCATATCTCAGTTCACTGGCTATCACATGGCTAACCCCAGGTAATCACAGGTTCCCAGAAGAAACTGCTTTCACATTTTTTTTAAAAATTTTTATTTATTTTTGAGAGAGTGAGGGAGGGAGAGAGAGAGAGGGAGACATAGAGTCCAAAGCAGGCTCCAGGCTCCTAGCTGTCAGCACAAAGCCCGATGTGGGGCTCAAACCCACGAACTGTGTGAATTCATGACCTGAGCCGAAGTCGGACACTTAGCCAACTGAGCCCCCAGGCACCCCTGCTTTCACATTCTTGTGTGCTTTTCTCCATGACCCATCATGCATTCGGACTGGCTTCAACAGAGAAATATGTTACTTCTAATTTTTCTTTTACATTTATTTTTTTTTTTGAGAGAGAGAAACAGAGCATGAGTGTGGGAAGGTCAGAGAGAGAGAGGGACACAAAATCTGAAAGAGGCTCCAGGCTCCACGCTGTCAGCACAGAGCCTAACGTGGGGCTCGAACCCACGAGCAGGGAGATCATGGCCTGAGCTGAAGTTGGATGCTTAACCAACTGAGCCACCAGCGTCCCTAGAAATAGGTATTTCTAACCTTGTAGCCCAGGTGTTGCCTGGGCCAACAGCCCAGCCACCTGCATTGTCTCCCTCCTCCCACAGTGACTCTCCAGCTAAACATCCTCTTCACAAAAAAGGTTCCCACACATGGGAAATTATGCTAGTACGTTCACAGTGGCTTTCTTTGTGGTGGAAGATGGGGGAATTCCTTTATATCCTTCTAGTTTCTAATTTTTTTTTAATTGAGCAGACAGTGCTTTCAAAATGGAAACAAAATACTGCCCTTAGATAACAAGCTGCTAAGTAGATTTTTTTTTCAAATCTCAATATAATTTGTTAGACCAAATTATGATTACTTGACATTTTGGAAAATGAAAGGTCAAACTATATCTGCCTAAGGCCAAGCACATTATGGATACTTGGCCTTAACACTGGAAGAGAGCAATGCCTGGCATACATGGGCAAACATTTCCACTTAACACTAGGGTAGCTGTCTTCTAGTCTTCTGTTCTGTGGCCATACTTATTTGACCACTTGTCTTACTTTAAAATCCCAATTTAACTCTGTGAAATTATACGACTCTGTCAAGCTCTGTAAACTCAATATATAATTTTTTCTTTCTATTATGGAATGGTTTGACTGCTTGCATATCCATTTATTAAGCAACCTTTCTTTTGATTATTAAGTTCAAAAGAAACTTAATTTTAGAATTGGGGCTTCACAGCACCTAGATGTATCCTGGAGCTTCAAATATGTGATAACTACCAGGCAGATGATAATGTGATACTCTCTGGGTCACCAAGGAGCAAGACTTGGCCCATATGGGCCCTCATGGCTCAATTCAATCTATGGCTACATAGGTTGGGTGGTAGGCAAGGAGTCTCAGAAGAGTCCAGATAAAACCACGCCTCCCATATCTTTTCCACCAAATTCCTTATTGAATACTACACACACCCTCAACCAGATCCTTTTTTCCGCCTCCCTCTCTCCAACAGCTCACTGTAGGTCAGACTGGGGACGCAGCAGAGAGAACTCTCCTGGAGTCCCAGACTAAGTTTATTCGTCAACTTTAGCCTAACTTCCCCTACACTGTGCATCACAGTCTGCTTTAGATGATGGGTTTCCTGAAATGGGATTTAAGATATGTCTTACTCTCTTTGTTATTCTCTGGCACTGTGCCTGGGACATTCTAAACTTAAAGTCCAGCAAAGTGAGGGCAGTGAGCCTTCCCCAGGAGCCTTCCCCTGGCACTCTCTCACTGACTGCCAGGTCCTAGCTTTCTCTACAGAACCCACTCTTCTTCAAATTGACAACTGGAGGGGCACTTGAGTGGCTCAGTCAGTTAAGCATCCAACTTTGACTCAGGTCATGATGTCACAATTCATGGGTTCGAGCCCCACGTCGGGCTTTATGCTGACAGCTCAGGAGTCTGAAGCCTCCCTCTCTCTGCCCCTCCCCTGCTCGTGTTATGTCTGTCTGTCTGTCTCTCAAAAATAAATAAACATTAAAAATTTTTTTTTCAAACTGGCAACTGGAGTTAGATGACTGCAGCCAAAACAACCCCAAGATCAATCTCTATGCTTTCCCCAAATCCCTTCTCAAGCAAAAGCCACTTTCTAAATCAGTGGCTTCCAAAGGGACCCTCGCTAGAGTATGGAAAGAAAACAGAGCCTCTGTTGCACTGTTTTGCTTACTGTTTCTCAGCGTCTAGTTTGGAGGGTACCTTTTATAAGGTATATGGTAATAAAATTGTATGTGCACATAATTCACACATATCCATATACTGAAGATATAAAGTAAAATGTTTCTACTGCGGAGTGTGCACAAAGAATTTTAGAGATCACTCCTCTGCCGAGTTCTCAGCCTCAGTCTCCGTACTGGGGTTCTCAGCATCAGTAGCCACTACCCTGATAAGAAAATACTGTTCTTTATCCTTTGGATAAAAGATGGAAGCTGAGTAAAGTGGCAGAAAAGAACAGGAAGCTCTGAAAGAGAATATAACAGCTCCTCCAACAAATAAAACCTCAAATCCTACTGGCTAAAGTTTCTAGTCTAAAGGGTAGAGGCAACTCTCAACTCCCCCACAACTGTTTCTGAACTCTGGTGCCCTCTGGAGGAATGGGTGGAAAATGCAACTGTATACCAAATTGAACTCAGAAGGAATAGATTTAGAAAATGTTAGGTAGTGTCTACCTTCAGGGCTTTCACATCCAGACCCACAAATGACCAGAGAATTATTAATTCTTGTGGCTTAGAGGTCTTCTGTTAAGACAGTGGCTCCTATCATAACCTCCCATTCTCAAATTGGGTTGAAGTTGAAAGAACCATGGAAAATACAGAAGCCTATGACAAAAGCTAAAATTTAGTAGGAGTTATATTTTAAGATGTTAATGTTGGAATGCAACCATGTTTATGGTTTGGAACTACCAACACGAGAAATAAGTCATTCCATAACTTTAAGGGTCCTCCATCTGATGGGGCACATCAATATTATCAGGGAGGACTTAAAGGGGGTGGGGGAGAGCTTATGGGTGCTTAGATTCCATACCATTCTTCCTAGAATGGAACTTCTAGGAGCAGGAGCAGGAGCAGGACTTAGGTTTTTTTTTTTTTAATTTAAAAAATTTTTTTAAATTTTTCTGCAAATGTTAGATAGGTTTTTATTTATTTAATTTACTTATTACAAATAGTTTATTGTCAAGTTGGTTTCCATATAACACCCAGTGCTCATCCCCACAAGTGCCCTCCTCCATGCCCATCTCCCCCTCCCCCCCACATCCATCAGTCCTCAGTTTGTTCTCAGCATTCAAGGGTCTCTCATGGTTTGCCTCTCTCCCTTTCCCCCAC
>NW_024080707.1:2024160-2032454 GCF_003009895.1 Hyaena hyaena | reverse complement strand
CACTGATGGACACTTAAGCTCTTTCCATGTTTTGGCTATTGTTGAGAGTGCTGCTATGAACATTGGGGTCCATGTGCCCCTATGCATCAGCGCTCCTGTATCCCTTGGGTAAATTCCTAGCAGTGCTATTGCTGGGTCATAGGGGAGTCCTATTGTTAATTTTTTGAGGAACCTCCATACTGTTTTCCAGAGGGGCTGCACCAGTTTACAGTCCCACTAACAGTGTAGGAGAGTGCCCGTTTCTCCACATCCTCGCCAGCATCTAGAGTCCTCTGATTTGCTCATTTTAGTTTTGTTTTGTTTTTAATTATCTAGGTGACTTGGACTGGCTAAGAACCACTAAACTTCTCAGTAACAGCAAGGGTGGAAGTACAAAACTTAACCACTTACATCTATCCCATTTGGCGGAAGGTTCGACACCTCTTCTAAGCAGGTACAAAACACTGCAGAGAATCCTCTTTACCTCAGTTTCATGGCAAGAGGAGAACTGGGAAGGAAATTCCCAGAGACAAATCTTTCCAGATTCACTAAGCCCCTAACTCAGGCCACCTGTTTATGTCATTCCTGTCCAGGATCTTACCTGTAAAGGAAGTGGTGTGGCAGGGGAGAAAGTATAATATAAATAACAGAATAGTGGGCCAGTCAAAGAGCTGGGCGGCAGCTGTGGTTTCACAACTGAGGAGAAGCCGCAATAAGCCAGAAACCTCAGGGCTTGGTGGAACGTGTTAGTTGTGGGCACAGGCTCTGGAGCCGGACACACTTTGATTTTGAGCCCAGCTCTACCTAGCCATAACCGCAAGCACTTCCACCAGTCTTGTGTAATCTCTCTGGTCCTTAGTCTTCCCAGACAGGAAATAAGGGTGTATCAATTTGCTGGGGCTGCCGTAACAAAGTACCACAGAACAGGTGGCTTGAACAGCAAGATTTAATGTCTGAGATTGAGGTGTTAGGGAGGGTTGGTTTCTTCTGCCCAAATTTCCTCTTCTTATAAGGACACTACAATAGTCACTGTAGATTAGGGCCCACCCTCATGACCTCACTTAATTACCTCTTTAGTAACCTTATCTCCAAAAAAGAGTCAAATTATAAGGTACTAGGGGTTAGGACTTTAACAGTTGAATTTAAGGCAGTAGGGGACACAACTCAGCCCATAACAAAAGGTGATGCCTACAGCATGGCTGTTTTGAGTATTAAAAGAGGTCATCTTTCTAAAATGATTAAGATATAAAGTGTTAGGCACAGAGCGAGCACTCAATAAACGGCTGCTGTTGCTCTTGGTAGAGCTCTCCAGGGAGCTGAACCGGTTCCCCAATTCAGCATGAAGGAAAGGTCCTCACCCCCAGCTCGCCTCTATTTCATTCCTTTTCTGAGATTTGCTGGTTTGGGGAGTCACTGGTGCTCTGTGCTCTCTACCACCTAGAGCTCAGCATCTCTAGTTATTGGCCACGGAGACTGCACATTCTGGTCCCCACCCATCAAAAGGGAGTTCACACAAGGCAAGTTCTGAACCTGGCACAGCATAGTTGCTTCTGCCAGAAGCTTCCCCCTGTCATCACCTACCTCGTTTTTTGAATAGTAAAGCACCTTAATTCTACTTTCCTGATCCAGTTCAATACATCATCATGATGAGTGAGCTCTGATCTGGATTAAAGTGAAACTGACTGGTAATTCAGCGCAAAGGCTCAGCCTTAAGCTGCTGACAACACAAGTGTACCCTGACGCGGCAACATGACATTAAGTTCCAAGGAACTAATCCATTTGCAGGCTGCGTTAACTATAACAGAATCCAAGTGAAGAAATGTGACAACTGGGGCACCTGGGTGGCTCAGTCAGGTAAGCTCAGGTCATCATCTTGTGGTGTGTGGGACTGAGCTCTGCGTTGGGCTGTGTGCTAACAGCATGGATGGAGCCTGCTCGGGATTCTCTCTCTCCCTCTCTCTCTGCCCCTCCCCTACCCATTCTCTCTTTCACTCTCACTCTCATAAAAGTAAAAGCATAAACATTAAAAAAAAAAAAGATGTGACAGCTGTGCAGTCTTTCTCATCAAGCGAGTACCTCATTTGGGGGAACATTCACACAGACAAGGCTACTGTGCTAGAAGAGAACCTGGACTCCATGGTCCCAAGTCTATGTCCATTCGGCAAACACCCTGTGTGCTTCCTATGTATCAGAGTCTACTGTTTACAATGCATTTATAGAAATTTACTTCTCTGTCGTTCTTCGCATCGGCCCTCTGAGGCGGGCAGGGAGGGGCAGTCGCCCTCAGTTTTTGAGATGAGGAGGCAGGCGCTCAGTGAGGGTGAGCAGCAGACCAGGATTGAGTATCAGGTCTCTGGTCTTGCAAGTGCTCTCTCCCTTCCACCACGCCGTTCTTCCACGGGTGTGAAAAATGACTATTAAAAGACTCCTAAGTGTCACCCCATCTATCTTGCTTCAGCACAAGGGCATCCTGGCAGCAGCCTCCTCATCACAGCCACGATTTGCTGTGCCAGACAGATATAATGCAGAAGACAGCTGAAACCGTGCAGGGGCCTAAACGGGCTACTCTTGCTCCTTGTTACGTCTCTCACCTCGCGTCCCTGTCCATGACCCCGTGCCACCACTTCAGCATCCTTGCCGTTCTCAATCTGGCAAGTCCACTCCCATTGTGGACAAGTAGCTTCTGTTCCCTCGGCGTGACACACTCTGACTCCAGGTATCTACGTGTGCCCTCAGCTCCTACAAATCTTGGCTGAAAACGTGCCTTGTCAGTGAAAACTTCTCTAACCATCCTGTTAAACTGCACCTGCACTCCACACATAGCACCCTTATTCACCCGCCCTTCTTTTTCTGTTTTCTCTTCATAGAGTTCAACATCTTGTATAGCATATGATCTACTTTATTTTGTGTTTCTATTCTCACTAGGATGTTAGCTAAATGAGGGCAGAAACGTTAAAGCTGTTTACTGCTACGTCCTTTGTGCCTAGAACAGTGTCTGACACATACTAGGTCCTGAATAAATACTCGTTGAATGAATGAATGAATAAATTATTATCTGAAAAGTCACAATTATTCTGCAAGATGGGTACCATTCCTGTTTTAAAGCTGTAAAAACTGAGGCTCAGAAAAGTTAAGGACTTGCCCAAGACCACACATTTAAGAACCAAGTGCTGACTCCAGAATTGCACGCCATGTGCCACACAACGCTGTCTTCCTGCCGCGGAGAAAAGTGCAGCCTATGAGAAACCCTGCTCGTGATGGCAGCAATAGTCAGAATACAAAACGACCAGAGAAATCCAAATCCTGCGCGGCTTCAGGGACACTGCCTGGTCTGGGGCTGCAGGCACAGACCGCCAGGTTCTCTCCACACATATGCAAATGTTCTGCACCTTGCTTTCTTCTTTTACTAGATCTTGGAGATTGTTTTCTATGCATACGTACTGCTCTCTCACTCTCTCTAATGACTGCAGAGAACCCCGTGGTTTGCGTGTAGCATAATTTAACCAATTCCCTACTGACAGGCATTGAAGGTACACATAACATGAAGCACACTAGGGAAAAACAGCTTAGCAGACAGGAATACAGGCTCCAGAAACAAACTGCCTGGGTTTGAGGTGCAATTATGCCACCTGCTTATGTTGCACCCCTGGTTACCCACGTCTCTGCACCCATAAAGTGACCTGGTAATGCCCAATCCAGAAAGCTGTGAGAAACAAACAAATTACTGTATGTAAACCCCAGCACAGTGGCCGGCACAGAGCGGGGGGAGGTGTGGCAAGTGGGGCGAAAGCCAACCGTGGGGGAAAATGAAGGCCACGTGGGACTGGAGGTGAAAGGAGAGACAGCAAGTGTGATAACCAGAAAGACATGATGGGTGAGTTTAAACCTTTATTAAAGTATGAAAGGAGCTGTGGAGAGACAGAAGAGTGCCACCACCATCACCCAACGTGGTATGGTCACACAGAAGAACAAGTCTCCTCAGTAACAGAAGAGACAGGAAGGTCACACCCTAAGGGGAGACCCAAGGTTTTCTTTAAGGCAGAAGGTAGAGAGAGTATTCTGCAAAGAGTCAAAGAAGATGTGAGGAGGAAGGTGGAGAAGGTTATAAGGAAAGAGAATCCTAGAGGGTACAATGGAAAAGTAAAGAATTAGGGGAAAGGAAGAGGAGAAATCAGTAATGAAGAAAGAGAAAGGATAAAGAAGAAAACAGGACAGAGGGATGACTTACCTTTCCCTTAATAACCGAGCATCACAGACATAAACGGCCCAGTTGGAAGTGACTAGCTTCAAATAGTGGAATTGTCAGGGCAGGTGAGGTGTCCTACTGTCTGAAGATGTCACAAAGGCCCTGGCAGAAGTCTGGGGCGCAGAGTAAAAAACCTGGGGGATCAGAGGTCCTACAGAGGCGCTCTCTGTCGCCCTGGTGAGGCAGGAGGCAAAGGGTCCATGAATTGAGGAGCAATGGTTATCTGTCTACCAGACTCTTAAAATATGAATATTTTCAGCTTACAGATCCTAATGTAAAGCTTCAGGCCATAGAGCAGGAAATGGTGTCCTAAAAGGCAGCATCCTTTGAAGTGATTTACATCCGTGTCTCAAGTTGGGCTGAGCAAATCAAAGTAATTCAGATGTAATTCTCACATCAATCAGCTGCCAAGAACAGACTGTGGGATAAGGTGCAATCTGACCAGTACATTCTAAACCATTTTTAGCAGAGTCATTACCAACCATAGATGTATATTTTTAAATGAACATATTGTCAGAGGAGCATAATATGAAAACTAGCAGAAACTGATTATCAATCAAGAGTATCCCTGTATCAGGGCATGAGATGTTCATTTTAACTCTGCTGAGGAAAAATGTGGGTATTTTGCTCTTTAATACATTTAGTTAAGGGGCACCTGGGTGGCCCAGTCAGTTAAGTGTCTGACTTCGGCTCAGGTCATGATCTCATGAGTTCAAGCCCTGCATTGGGTTCTGTGATGACAGCTCAGAGCCTGGAGCCTGTTTCCGATTCTGTGTCTCCCTTACTCTCTGCCCTTCCCCCATTCGTGCTCTGTCTCTCTCTCTCTCAAAAATAAATAAAACAACAAAAAAAAATTTTTTTAAATATGTTTAATTAACATCTGACATCCACTTATCCATTTTCTCTTCCGAAGATCTATTCATGGTATAAGATTTAATTCCTTGGTACCTCAAATTACTAGGATATTGGAATCTGAAAGGAAACAAATAATTAGCAAATGTGTGGAATTTAAAGCATGATCCGTGGAACTCTTGTCATGGAAAATCTGCATCTGAATAAGAATAACCATTGTCGACATAAAAGTACTTACATGCACGCACACATAAAGTATTTAAGTACACTGTGACTAAGAGGTTATCTTCTAAGTGACTTAGACTAGATAGGCTATGGTTACACAAGTGGGCTCAAGAGAATCTGCCACTCTAACTGTGGGTGTGTATTCTTTAAACACGTTTGGCATAGTCCCTATTAAATATTACGAGTTCCCTGAGTGGTGGGAGTGTGTTTATTCCCGAAGTCATAGTCCATGTGGAACAGTGAGATTCCACAGAATAGTCAGAGTCTGAGTGGATTTGGAACCCTGGTGGGCAGGGATTACTGGGCAAGTGGACTAGATGTACACTCAAATTCTGTCAACAGGTGGCAGCATGAATAATCCTTCAATTTAGGAAGAACTGCAATAAACTGTGGTATACTTTTATTTTTACTAAAAGTAATCCTCAAACGCATGTTTTCTAAATGACTAACAAGTAGAATTCCACCTTCCCTAAATAACCTAATCCAAGTGAATATATTCCATTAATTGTTGAAGAAACCAGAAAATCCAACAGACAAAGTAAAATAATGAACACATTTAAGCCCAGAGAGCTTGCTTTCCTCCCTGTAATGACACATATGAGACTGCTCACTCTATCACGTGGTTTCTCACCAGGAGTACAGAAAACCTCATGCTTCCATAGTAAGCTATCCCTCTCCCTCCTCTCCTAACCCAGCATAGAAAAGATACCATGTCCTGTTGAATCCAACAGCCAATCCATGTTGAAAGCTGAAATTTTATGTAGTTAAATTTCTCCCAAAACCCATCGTGCTTTATCACTAATTATGGTTCCTACAGGTTATTTTTTTAGACAGCCCCCCTCCCCAAAAAGATTCACCATTTGCAGGAAGATATCGCTAAATCCCTGACGTGGTATGTTCCCAGCAGTGACAGCCACTGGGCCTTGGCACCTGCTCCTTTCAGCTGTGCCAAGAGCCTGAGGGAGGGCCAGGGAAGCAGGAGGTGCCACAGCAACAAGCTGAGACAGTGGAGGGGAACAGGGAACTAGGACACTTCTGTTTTTCTAATTTGGAGTGCATTCACTCCAGAGGAAGGGCAGAGAGCCAGAGTCCACCACCACATTCCCAGGCAGAAAAGCAAGCCCTCTGCTTGATGGAAATAAAAGCACACTTTTAAAGGGCAGCTTCTAACATCCGCCGGGGACTGGCAACTTATGAAAAGGCCACACAACACCAGGCCCCCTTCCTATGTGTGTTAGGATCTGGGGCCAACATGGTTGCTTCTGACTAGCCATCTCTCCCCAGTTGGGAAGAGAAAGAACCTTACAAATATGCAAGCCACCGTCCATCACAATTAATCACTGAATGATTAATTGACGCTGAATGCAGATAGTTATTCTTCCCTAGTCTTCCCTAACCCAGGGGCATTCAAACTATTCATACCACCAAGCAGAAGCCGCAGTAGCAACTTAAAAATAATCAACGTCAAAACCTGTTCTATGAAGGCCTTTTCTGTCTTACACCTTATAACTACCTTATCTGTTTGCCCAATATTTATTTGTGTGTGTATCCAAGATCTCCATACTGCACTTCATCCAGCTTTTATTAACAGATGGTGAAAAGAGTAAGACACAGCTGTGCTCCAGATGTTGGCAAACAAGAGCTTAAGCTACATCATATCACTTCGTGAGCTCCCCAGTTCCCACTGTGCTGAGAGCAGACCTACTTCCTGAAATCTTCCAGGGACACTTGGAACTCTTCTATTATATATCTTAGAATTTATCCTAGATTTGTAATCAATAGCTCCTGCTCTCAAGGAGTTCATAGGCTCGTAGTAAATGATTTCAAAATCTAGACATGCTATAATCACTACTTAGGGATTCACTGAGAGAAGACAGACACTACAGAAAATGTGGGTTTAAACCATAAATTTCAATCTTCTACGTGGCCTAGTCAAATAAAAGATGAATTCCTATTAGGCAGGGATTCTTGGGGAAATCCCCAAATGGTGTTGAGGTCCTCTGGCATCAGTGCAATGATTTTTCCTGTTTAAGGATATAGATGAAACTCACAGCTTACAACCTGTGTTCTTAAACAAGTTATACTAAAATTATGGAGCCCTTTTCCCAACAAAGGAAGATGCATACTGCATTGAGGAACGAGCTGTTAACTGTAAGTCCTTTGCTTAAAGTTCCTTCTCTTTAAGAATTCCGTTTACCTCTTCTTTGAACCCAAGTCCCAATATAAACAAATTAGGGGAAAACTGGTTCCACCGTATCTCACTTAAGACAAAAGGAATTTGTAAATGATTTCACCACAGGCCCATATTTTTGCCCCAAATAAAAGAACGGAGGCCGAGTATGGCCCCACCATGGGCTCAGCTCCCAGCTGCAGGTGAGACCTCTCTATCACCAGACAAGTATCAATAAGCATTTTCTACGTGTCAAATATAATTGTAGGTACAGGAAGGTACAAAATATCAAACATGCAGATCAGTCTGTAAGTCACATGATTATAAGGTAAGAAGAAAGAATGAAATGGGTAGACAGGATGGTCCTGGAAGGACTCGGCGAGGAGGGGACACTTGAGCAATCCTCATGACCACCTGGAGGCACGGCACTGCAGGTGGAGGGCACATGGGCCCCCCTGGCAGCATGAGCACATACAGCACTTACGAGTAAGGAAACTGTGATGCAGTTAGGGAATAACAACAAAGTTTTGCTCTCCCTGCCCTCAAGAAGAGAGTTCTGAACGATGCTCAGCATCCCTCCTCATCAGGGAAATACAAATCAAAACCACACTGCGATACCACCTCACACCAGTCAGATTGGCTAAAATGAGCAAATCAGAGAACTCTACATACTGGCGAGGATGTGGAGAAACGGGCACCCTCCTACACTGTTGGTGGGAATGCAAACTGGTGCAGCCCCTCTGGAAAACAGTGTGGAGGTTCCTCAGGAAACTAACAATAGAACTCCCCTATGACCCAGCAATAGCACTGCTAGGAATTTAC